>NC_048582.1:69089580-69112080 GCF_013265735.2 Oncorhynchus mykiss
ACCCGATGGTCACTCTGACAGAGTTCCTCTGTAAAGGGACTGGGAGACTAGTCAGGATCGAGGCAAAGAAGATTGGAGAAAAGTACAGAGATCCTTGATGAAAACCTGCTCAGGACCTCAGACTGGGGCGAAGGTTCACCTTCCAACAGGACAATGACCCTAAGCACATAGCCACTCCTGCGTTGTCTTGGCTTCGGGACAACTCTCTGAATGTCATTGAGTGGCCCAGCCAGAGCCCAGACTTGAACCCGATCGAACATCTCTGTGAGATAGCTGTGCAGCGAAGCTCCCCATCCAACCTGACAGAGCTTGAGAGCATCTGCAGAGAAGAATGGGGAAAAACTCCCCAAATACAGGTTGTACCAAGCTTGTAGCGTCATACCCAAGAAGACCCGAGGCTGTAATCGCTGTCGAAGGTGCTTCAACAAAGTACTGAGTAAAGGGTCTGAATACTTATATAAATGTGACATTTCAGTTTACATTTCCCAAAATGTCTTAAAAAAAACTTTTTTTTGCTTTGTCATTATGGGGTATTGTGTGAAGATTGAGGCGGGAAATAACCTAACAATTTAATACATTTTAGAGTAAGGCTGTAACGTAACAATGTGGATAAAGTCAAGGGTTCTGAGTACTTTCCGAATGTACTGAATATGGAGACTGTTAAGTGCCAAAAATAAGAGGTTAAATGCATGAAAAAAAACCCACAAAAAAACAGTTTCCTGATTTTTTTTATCTCTTAGATATAGGACAAACTGACTTTAGAATTATTTTTTATTTTATTTATTTATTTTATTATTTTTTTTTGGGGGGGGGGGGGGGCTATCATTTAGTTAATCTGTTAATCAATGTGTTTGTATGGGCTAATAGCAGTAAGGCCCAAAATAATGTTTCTATATTTAATTGTTATACTTCAAAGGTTTTTCAAAATCAAACAGCAAAACGATCCTTGGTATGACCTTAAAACAATTCCATATATCTCAGTACAACCCCATGGGTTAGTGGGATGGCAGGAAGCCGAGTGGTTTGAGCATTGGTCCAGTAACCGAAAGGTTGAATCCCCGAGCTGACAAGGTAAAAATCTGTCGTTCTGCCCCTGAACAAGGCAGTTAACCACTGTTTCTAAACCAGTTA
The DNA here is from genome assembly GCF_013265735.2 of Oncorhynchus mykiss. Taxonomy (NCBI): domain Eukaryota; kingdom Metazoa; phylum Chordata; class Actinopteri; order Salmoniformes; family Salmonidae; genus Oncorhynchus; species Oncorhynchus mykiss. The sequence continues at coordinate 69,090,712 of NC_048582.1, forward strand.
ACCCACTGTTCCTAGACCAGTTAACCCACTGTTCCTAGACCAGTTAACCCACTGTTCCTAGACCAGTTAACCCACTGTTCCTAGACCAGTTAACCCACTGTTCCTAGACCAGTTAACCCACTGTTCCTAGACCAGTTAACCCACTGTTCCTAGACCAGTTAACCCACTGTTCCTAGACCAGTTAACCCACTGTTCCTAGACTAGTTAACCCACTGTTCCTAGACCAGTTAACCCGCTGTTCCTAGACCAGTTGACCCGCTGTTCCTAGACCAGTTGACCCGCTGTTCCTAGACCAGTTAACCCGCTGTTCCTAGACCAGTTAACCCACTGTTCCTAGACCAGTTAACCCACTGTACCTAGACCAGTTAACCCACTGTTCCTAGGCCAGTTAACCCACTGTTCCTAGACCAGTTAACCCACTGTTCCTAGACCAGTTAACCCACTGTTCCTAGACCAGTTAACCCACTGTTCCTAGACCAGTTAACCCACGGTTCCTAGACCAGTTGACCCACTGTTACCCCATTAGACTGATCAGAAGTGGGGCAGCGTCCTCGCGGTGCGACTTCATACGTTGTCATTCAGATGTTATCTGTCTCTGAAAGGGTTACTGTGGTTCCTGCTGATGCAGTTCTATTCCGCTCATCACTCACCCTCACACCACTCCCCCCCACTGAAGATTTTATTGCTGCTCTCCGTAATAAGTCGTAAAGATTTCTTCAATCAAACATTCTCTAAAACATAAGCCACGAATGACCTGCAGGGCCCCCAAAAAATAAATAATATATGAAAACAATCAGGCATTTTCTTTTGAGTCTTAGCTTGTTAATAAAGAGAATAGAGGTTTCCTGCTTGACTTGCAGTTCTCCAGAGAGGGTCCCTGACTTGGTGAATCGGACTCCTTGTTGCTAGGTTACCTAGAACTCCTAGGTCACCTACTTTACAGTCATCATAAATGTCTCGCCAGCAAGTTAAAAATGTTTTTTTTAAATGTTTTATTAGCATTCCTTCTTTTGGAATTTACCTTCAGTTAAAAACAAAAAAATATATATGTTAGTATCAACTTACTCATGTTAGTTGATACCTTGGCCATCTATCATTAATGATTTCATTCATATGTAGGCTGGTAGGCTTATAGACCTGTATATATTTCTGTACATACAAATCAATTCACCTGTATATGTGTGTTTATGAGGGGGACTCGGATACTAACAGGCGGGACGCCGCGCCATATCATATGATTCACCCCCCCTCTCCGACCGGGTGTCCTTAGTCCTTAATCAGCCCATCCTACCTGGCACTGTGGCGTCCCACCTTTTTAGTATCCGAGTCCCCCTCATAAACACACCGAGAGGGCAGGAGTACTTCATTTGTTTGTCAACTTTATATTTAACCCTGTGTGGTTAAAGGTGTGTCAGTCTGGTAATGTCCTCATGGTACACTGTAGGAATGTCTCCCCGTGTTTGTCTCAATAACATTATATATATATATCTTTACATCAGCTGATGTCTCAAAGTGCTGTACAGAAACTCAGCCTAAAACCCCCAAACAGCAAAGCAATGCAGGTGTAGAAGCACGTTGGCTAGGAAAAACTCACTAGAAAGGTAGGAACCTAGGAAGAAACCTAGAGAGGAACCAGGCTATGTGGGGTGGCCAGTCCTCTTCTGGCTGTGCCGGGTGGAGATTATAACAGAACATGGCCAAGATGTTCAAATGTTCATAAATGACCAGCATGGTCTAATAATAATAATCACCCAAAGTGGGGTGGCCAGTCCTCATTCTAGAGAGGAACCAGGCTATGTGGGGTGGCCAGTTCTCATTCTAGAGAGGAACCAGTAGTTTTAGAGGGTGCAACAGATCAGATAATAATAACTCAACTATGGGGGAAGGGTGAGAAGTGACACCACCTGACGAGGTCCCAGCTGGTAAAGATATGAGTTCCTGTGCTCGTTTTCCCTGGCCCCTGGGGGGGCGGGGGCCGGGGGATTGGGGGGAGGGGGGGGGGCGTCCCTGAATAGTATTGATTTCCCCGTCCGCCTACAAATGTCAACTTTTCTTCCATTTGTCATAGCGAAGTAGTTCATGAAAATGGTTTTTAACCGACGTCCGTGGTTTCCTTTCCAGTCATTGTCAGAGGTAGCGAGGTCTGTAATGGTGACGTGCGTTGGTCATGTCTATAGTGGTTATCAATTGGCTATAGTACTAGTCTATTGACGTAGACTATCTGACCTGTATCTCGCCTAAAATAATTGTCAAAACGAAGAAGTGATTTTTTTCTGTCAACAAATCAGAAGCGGAAATGTCAGACTGAGATAAGATTGAGTCAAACACACAAAACCAACGTGTGAAAAAAGGGGTTCAAGAAGCCAGACTGACCTGTCAATCGTTTGACACCTCCTCATTCCAGGGTTTCTTTATTTTTTACTATTTTCTACATTGTAGAATAGTGACATAATGAAATAACACACATGGAGAATGATGTAGTAGCCGAAAAAAAAAAAAGTGTTAAACAAATCAAAATATATTTCAAACTCTTTAAATAACTACCCATTTGCTGCCTTGGTGACAGCGTTGCACACTCTTTGCATTCTCTCAACCAGCTTCACCTGGAATGCTTTTCCAACCGTCTCGAAGGAGATACCACGAGATGCTGAGCACTTGTTTGCTGCTTTGTGAAACATTCAACCAACTCTGTCTCACAGCTATTTTTCATAGTTTCGATGTCTTCACTATTATTCTACAATGTAGAAAATAGTCAAAATAAAAGCCCTTGATTGAGTAGGTGTGTCCAAATGTCAAACGATGCAATGGAATTTAGCAGGCTGCAGCTTGGTAATCTGTTTCTTACTTCCTAAAGTATTCTGAGAGGAGTGAGAGGAAGAATCGAGGATTAAGCTTCTCGTTCAGCCAGTCAAGAGGTGTTGAGAGAATCTGTCCCCTTATACTTTGACTGAGAGGAGAAAAAGGATAGGTTTAAGGGTAGAGGAGTGACTACTGTAGTCAAACGAGTCTTTGGTTCAGAACAAGCATGAATCTTGAGGTGACATGCTTAATTGGTGCCTAGGGGCTGGGAGGAAGAGCGACCGAGAGGGAGGGAGGAAGAGAAGGGGGGTGCACTCCAGTCTCTTCATAGTGTTTGGGATGGTAGGAGAGCTCTGATTGGCTGAAACTGGTGGTGTGTTGTGGGCTGGACCAATAAGAGAGGTCTGTATAGAATGTTTTAAAAGGTAGCTGAGGAATCTGAAGGGGTTATTGCAGTTCAACAGATGTGGAGAAGCGAGAGAGGAAATGGAGAGTTGAAGGCATGAGCACTGTGTCAAAGACTTCCAGTGTAACTGCGACTACGGGACCGAGCGACTCTTCCCAGAGGGCTCCACATCTTGGATTTTACTTTAGCTTTCCCAATCGGAGTAACCCGCAGGATTATACACGTTCAGTTCTGATGTTTCCTAACACCTAATAGCTTTTCATAACTAGACCTTACACTGCTGTGTAAAATTAATTTACTAGAAGTCCTAGTTTATAAAATAAAAAAAAAACATAAATTGCGTGCTCTTATCTATTTAAAAAAGTATTAGTGTTTCACCGTTTTAGCGTCAAGTTGGTCACTTCAACATCTTGACCGCCAACTGCACTTTTTAAGACACTCCCATGTTTCCACTTCTCGTGCCAGCTATGATTTTTTTAATTTTTATTTAATTAAAAAAAATGTCAGTTTGTAATTTTAACTAATCCAATAACTGTATATAATGCCATAATGTGATAGTCACTGAATAGGCAGGAAGAATTACTTGAAAACCACGTTGGATTTTCCTACTACTGTGTTTGATACAAGTCGTCACCCACATGACACGTTATACTGCTCTGTTATCATAATTACCGGAGGTCATAAATGTAGAACTTCTCACTCTCTCTCTACCCCTCTCTCTCTACCCCTCTCTCTCTCTCTCTACCCCTCTCTCTCTACCCCTCTCTCTCTCTCTCTACCCCTCTCTCTCTACCCCTCTCTCTCTACCCCTCTCTCTACCTCTCTCTCCCTCTCTCTCTCTCCCTCTCTCTCTCTCCACCTCTCTCTCTCTCTCTACCCCTCTCTCTCTCTCTCTACCCCTCTCTCTCTCTCTCTAACCCCCCCTCTCTCTCTACCCCTCTCTCTCTCTACCCCTCTCTCTCTCTACCCATCTCTCTCTACCCCTCTCTCTCTCTACCCCTCTCTCTCTCTCTCTACCCCCCTCTCTCTCTCTCTAACCCCCCTCTCTCTCTCTACCCCTCTCTCTCTACCCCCCTCTCTCTCTACCCCTCTCTCTCTCTCTCTCTACCCCTCTCTCTCTCTCTCTCTAACCCCCCCTCTCTCTCTCTCTCTCTCTACCTCACTCTCTCTACCCCTCTCTACCTCTCTCTCTCTACCCCTCTCTCTCTCTCTCTCTCTCTACCCCTCTCTCTCTACCTCTCTCTCTCTCTCTCTCTCTCTCTCTCTCTCTCTCTCTCTCTCTCTCTCTCTCTCTCTCTCTCTCTCTCTCTCTCTACCCCTCTCTCCCTCTCTCTCTCTCTACCATCTCTCTCTACCCCTCTCTCTCTCTCCACCTCTCTCTCTCCACCTCTCTCTCTACCCCTCTCTCTCTCTACCCCTCTCTCTCTCTCCCCTCTCTCTCTCCCCCTCTCTCTCTCCCCCTCTCTCTCTCTACCCCCTCTCTCCCTCTCTCTCTCCACCTCTCTCTCTCTCTCTCTCTACCTCTCTCTCCACCTCTCTCTCTCTACCTCTCTCTCTCTACCCCTCTCTCTCTCTACCCTTCTCTCTCTCTACCCCTCTCTCTGCTTCTATCAAAACAAGCTAAAAAAACCTTCCCTTTTATTAAGATGTGCATGTCGCTGCAAGTGTTTGCTAAGGCAACACCTAATAGCTATTTGACTTTTAAATAAACTTCACTCTAACCCTCCCCTCAGTCTGCTATTTTAGCGGAGGGAGGAAGTAATGACTCCCTAGGTAGGTGCCTGTCCTCTGCTTCTGGTTATGCCCAAAGGCCTCAACTATTTTTCCTGTATCTGTAGAGTTTTAACTCCCAACACCCAGTTGTAACTGATTCAGCTTATCAACCAGGTCATTTTGTTAGAATCGGGTATTTTAGGGTTGGAGGAAAAAAAAACCCTACAAGACGGTAGCTCGCAGGCTAAAAGGTTGGGCAGACCAGGGCTATACTGTGGGGTGGGGGCAAAGACTCACCACACGCATACTAGACTATTGTAGTCAGGCTTTGGTAGTTGGCACAGCAACCAGACTTTAAAATGTCCACATCAGATGGGTGTCACTCCATCTGGGAGATGTTCGGTTCGGCCAGGCACTCCCACATTTTTTTGTTGTTGAGCTGCTTTAAAATTCATTTCATGTCGTAAACCGACAAGAGATCGCAGACACATTTGGATAAAAGAGCAGTTATTTGAAAACATTTTTTTAAAAGTGAAGTCTGTTATTAACAGCAGTTCAGAACAGCCCAACTGACCCATTTTGTTGACATCTTGTGTGAAAGTACATACGTATGTTTTTATAATTGTATTTAATAAATCATTCAGGTCATTTGGATGATAAATATACAGCATTTAGTCAATAAACTACAATAAACACACACAGGCAGATATTAAACAGGACCTTTGCTACAATGAACATTGGACTGACACCCAGACAGTTCAGGTCCTTCGTTTTGGGACGTGGCAGAGCCAAGTGATCTTTGACGTTGAACGAAATGCTCCCAACATTATGTAACATTCCTGATGGGTCGGTCACACCTCTCCCTAAATGTAACATTTGCTCTCTGCTCTGAGACTGCTCTGAGACTGTGAGTTCTCTGAGATCACACCACCCCTGACACACACCCTCCATCTCACGTATCGAGGGGGGGGGGGGTGTACTCTCTCTCTCTCTCTCTCCCACTCTCTCTTTGTGTCTCTCTCCCCACTGTCTCTCAATTCAATTCAATTCAAGGGCTCTCTCTGTCTGTCTCTCTCTGTCTCTCTCTCTCTCTGTCTCTCTCTCTGTCTCTCAATCTCCCTCTCTCTCTCTCTCTCTCTCTCTCTCTCTCTCCCACTCAATTCAATTCAAGGGCTTTATTGGCATGGGAAACATGTGTTAACATTGCCAAAGCAAGTGAGGTAGATAATATATAAAGTGAATATATAAAGTGAAATAAACAATAGAAATTAACAGTAAACATTACACATACAGAAGTTTCAAAACAATAAAGACATTACAAATGTCATATTATATATATATACGGTGTTTTAACAATGTACAAATGGTTAAAGGACACAAGATAAAATAAATAAGCATAAATATGGGTTGTATTTACAATGGTGTTTGTTCTTCACTGGTTGCCCTTTTCTCGTGGCAACAGGTCACAAATCTTGCTGCTGTGATGTCACACTGTGGTATTTCACCCAGTAGATATGGGAGTTTTTCAAAATTGGATTTGTTTTCGAATTCTTTGTGGATCTGTGTAATCTGAGGGAAATATGTCTCTCTAATATGGTCATACATTGGGCAGGAGGTTAGGAAGTGCAGCTCAGTTTCCACCTCATTTTGTGGGCAGTGAGCACATAGCCTGTCTTCTCTTGAGAGCCATGTCTGCCTACGGCGGCCTTTCTCAATAGCAAGGCTATGCTCACTGAGTCTGTACATAGTCAAAGCTTTCCTTAATTTTGGGTCAGTCACAGTGGTCAGGTATTCTGCTGCTGTGTACTCTCTGTTTAGGGCCAAATAGCATTCTAGTTTGCTCTGTTTTTTTGTTAATTCTTTCCAATGTGTCAAGTAATTATCTTTTTGTTTTCTCATGATTTGGTTGGGTCTAATTGTGCTGCTGTCCTGGGGCTCTGTAGGGTGTGTTTGTGTTTACTCTCTCTCTCTTTCTCCCGCTCTCTCTCTTTCTCCCACTCTCTCTCTCTTCTCTCTCTCTCTCTCCCCCACTCTCTCTCTCTCTCTCTCTCTCTCCCTCTCTCTCTCTTTCTCCCACTCTCTCTCTCTTCTCTGGCTCTCTCCCTCTCTCTCTCTCTCTCTCTCTCCCACTCTCTCTCTCTGTCTCTCTCTTTCTCCCACTCCCTCTCTCTCTCTCTCTCTCTCTCTCTCTCTCTCTCTCCTCCCACTCTCTCCTCAGTCCTGTACTGTACCCATTATGGGTTGGCTGCATCTCAATTGTCCAAAGTGACATCCTCTCTTGGGTATTTCTTCCATTCCCAGGTCAACACTGATCTGAGAACTGATAGGTGAAAAGTAGCTCCAACAAAGGAGACAAAGCTACTCTTCGATGTGGAATTAGGGCCCAAAATAGGTTTCATTTGTGTTTTATTAGTGCTGATGAAACAAAGGAGACAAGGAAACAAGGAAATGTTTTTGCACCTTTGATAAACCCCTTTTAGGGCATCTCCACCAACAGGCTGATCCTGAAGTAGCTAACCAAATAATCAAGTTCTGAAGGAATGTCATGTTTTATTCTGGAGTGTTCTACTCCACCTTGACAAACTCATGACTGTTGTCATAAACACTGGGGAGATCAGGTTTGCACATGATGGCGTCTTGTGGTCCGATATGACATTTCCTGTCCTTGTGCGATAATCTAGTGGCTCACCTGATGATGATGATGATGTGGCTGGCTTGCACCATATCCTCCTTAGCCAATCAATGACCGGATGTGATGTGGCCACTTCCTGCAGAGGAAACCTGACTCCTTTTCTCCTTGATGCGTGTCCACGCCCCTCTCTTCTGTTGGAGCCAATCAGGCCACAGGAAGTCCGTAACTGGGACAGGGAGTGGCCATATACAACAGACAGAGTTGAGTGACATCTTATTGTTGCTAAGCACCCGTAGAACTGCCTTTGAGTGACAGCTCAGTAGTCTGACATGGCTTCCTGTCCTTTTTAATCCTTTTATCAGATCATGTGATAATGAAGGAGAGGAGATGAGCACGCTTCTTTTTAGACAAGGCCAATCTCACCAAGGCTATCTTTACTTTCAGGGAGAAGAAATAAAATAGTTTATTTTTTGAATCAATAGGCTATCAAGGCTGATTTTTTTTATTTTATTTTATTGATTTTTTTTTACTACAGAAAGATATTAGTGTTCTCTTGACTACTTGGGCCTTTTGACTCTCCAGTCATCACTTGGCCTTAGCCTGTTATTACAGACTCCCAAGTGAAATGTCATGCAGTGGAAGTAGCTGTTTAGTTAATAAGAGGCTGAATGCTGTTCACTTAGTCGTTTGACAGCTACTTCATGAGATAACCACAGTGTCTGTGAAGAGGACACAGTCATTACGTGACAATGTAGGATGCTTGATTTACTGTTGTTTCTCTCTCTCTCTCTCTCTCTCTGTCTCTGTCTCTCTCTCGCTCTCTCTATCTCTCTCTATCTCTCTCTCTCTCTCTCTCTCTCTGTCTCTCTCTCGCTCTCTCTCTTTCTCTCTACCCTCTCCCTCTCTCTGTGTCTCTGTCTCTCTTTCTCTCTGTCTCGCTCTCTCTCTGTCTCGCTGTCTGTCTCTCTCTCTCCCTCTCTCTGTCTCTCTCTCTCTCTCTCTCTCTCTCTCTCTCTCTCTCTCTGTCTCTCTGTCTCTCGGTTTAGGATCCTGTTCTCTACTCCTCTAGCCGTGGTCAGTTACTTCCTCATCTGGTATGTTCCTGTGTTTGAGGATGGGAGGGTCATCTGGTACCTGGTCTTCTACTGCCTCTTCCAGACCCTTCAGACGGTGAGTTAAAGGAATCCTACACGTCCACATGTATAAAGAAACACGAACCTGGTACAATCCAATCATTTCAATCTCTCTCTCTCTGTCTCTCTCTCTCTCTGTCTCTGTCTCTCTCTCTCTCTGTCTCTGTCTCTGTCTCTGTCTCTCTCTCTCTCTCTGTCTCTCTCTCTCTGTCTCTGTCTCTGTCTCTGTCTCTGTCTCTCTCTCTGTCTCTGTCTCTGTCTCTCTCTCTCTCTGTCTCTGTCTCTCTCTCTCTCTGTCTCTCTGTCTCTGTCTCTGTCTCTGTCTCTGTCTCTGTCTCTGTCTGTCTCTGTCTCTGTCTCTGTCTCTGTCTCTGTCTCTGCCTCTGTCTCTCTCTCTCTGTCTCTGTCTCTGTCTCTGTCTCTGTCTCTGTCTCTGTCTCTCTCTCTCTCTCTCTCTGTCTGTCTCTGTCTCTGTCTCTGTCTCTGTCTCTGTCTCTGTCTCTGTCTCTGTCTCTGTCTCTGTCTCTGTCTCTCTGTCTCTGTCTCTGTCTCTGTCTCTGTCTCTGTCTCTGTCTCTGTCTCTGTCTCTGTCTCTGTCTCTGTCTCTGTCTCTGTCTCTGTCTCTCTCTCTCTCTCTCTCTCTGTCTCTCTCTCTCTCCAGTGTTTCCATGTGCCCTACTCGGCTCTGACCATGTTCATCAGTGAAGATCAGAAGGAGAGGGACTCTGCCACTGCTTACAGTAAGTCTACACTACCCTACACTACCCTACACTACCCTACACTACCCTACACTACCCTACACCACCCTACACTACCCTACACCACCCTACACTACCCTACACTACCCTACCCTACACTACCCTACACTACCCTACACTACCCTGCACTACCCTACCCTACACTACCCTACACTACCCTACCCTACACTACCCTACACTACACCACCCTACACTACCCTACACTACCCTGCACTACCCTACACTACCCTGCACTACCCTACACTACTCTACACTACCCTGCACTACCCTACACTACCCTACACTACCCTGCACTACCCTGCACTACCCTACACCACCCTACACCACCCTACACTACCCTGCACTTCCCTGCACTACCCTGCACTACCCTGCACTACCCTACACCACCCTGCACCACCCTGCACTACCCTACACCACCCTACACTACCCTGCACCACCCTGCACTACCCTACACTACCCTGCACTACCCTACACTACCCTACACTACCCTACACTACCCTACACTACCCTGCACTACCCTACACTACCCTGCACTACCCTACACTACTCTACACTACCCTGCACTACCCTACACTACCCTACACTACCCTGCACTACCCTGCACTACCCTACACCACCCTACACCACCCTACACTACCCTGCACTTCCCTGCACTACCCTGCACTACCCTGCACTACCCTACACCACCCTGCACCACCCTGCACTACCCTACACCACCCTACACTACCCTGCATCACCCTGCACTACCCTACACTACCCTGCACTACCCTACACTACCCTACACTAGCCTACACTACCCTGAACTACCCTGCACTACCCTGCACTACCCTACACTACTACTAGAATGAGGGGGAAACGAGTGACCTCAGAGACTGAGTGTGGCGTGATCGTCGGTGTCGGGCGCGCCAGTATCTTAGAACCGGCCAGCCTCCTGGGTTTTTTTCACGGACGACAGTGTCTAGGGTTTACCGAGAATGGTGCGACAAACATCCAGTCAGCGGCAGGCAGCCCTGTGGGCGTTGATTACAGAGGTCAATGGCAAGAGTCGTACAAGCTAACAGAAGGACCGCAAACAGACAAATAACGGTGCAGGACGGCATCTCGGAACTCACAAACCCGTCGATCCTCGTCATGGAGGGGCTGTTTGCAGCAGACGACCACACCGGGGGTTACGCGGTACGCTACTCTAGTGGGCACGCCATCACCAACACTGGACAATTAAGGAGTGGAAAAACATTGCCTGGTCAGACGAATCCCGGTTCCTGTTCATGCTGATGGCAGAGTCAGGGTTTGGAGTAAGCAGCAGGAGTCCATGGCCCCATCCTACCTGGTGTCAACGGTACTGGCTGGTGGTGTAATGGTGTGGAGAATGTTTTCCTGGCACACGTTAGGTCCCGTGATACCAATTGAGCAACGTTTGAACGCCACACCTTGTACAACCCATGCCCTGAAGAATTCAGGCTGTTCTGGAGGCAAAGGGTTGGGTTGGGTTGGGGGGGGGGGTCTGACCAAGTTCTAGATGGGTGTACCTAATAAACCGGCCGCTGAGTGTATAGTGTAGGTTACCCTCGAGGATAAACCGATATGTCTTACTCCTATCAATTTTCAACAATATCGATTTCACATTAAGTTATTGATAATGGTGCCTACTACTAATAGTAGTTTAGATATTAGGACACAATGGAGACTTTTTTTATTTAACCTTTTATTGAACTAGGCGTTACAAATTATGATTTACAATGACGGCCTCCCCCGGCCAAAGCCGGACGACGCTGGGCCAAATGTGTGCCACCCAATCACAGTCAGATGTGATGCAGCCACAGTCACCTCAATCAATAATATATAAATACATAATAATCATTAATATAAGCCATTTTAGCAGACGGTTTTATCCAAAGCTAATTAGTCATGCGTGGGTATGTTTTACTTATGGGTGGTACCGGGATTCGAACCCACTATCCTGGGGTTAGAAACACCGTGCTCTATCAACTGAGCTACAGAGGACCAACAAGAGGATCATTGGTTGGTTTGTCTCATCTGTATGCTTCTCTCGTCCAATCAGGAATGACGGTAGAGGTTCTGGGTACTGTGATTGGCACAGCCATCCAGGGTCAGATCGTGGGCATGGCCAACGCCCCTTGTATCCCGACGCCCGGTGATAATGTCACGGCCGACGGGTTAAACTCCTCCCTGCTGCTGGAACAGGAAGTCAACGCCACGATCACCACTGTCATCACCCTGGACCAAACGGTACACACACACACACACCGTATCCTATCAAATCTAACTTTATTTATACAGCACATTTTAAGACATGGAATACAACACAATGTGCTTTACAGGGGGAAAAAAACGAATGAAATGCAATGAAAATAAGATTAAAAATTCACTACTCAACAAACATTTAAATATGTCCACAGTTTCAGCCCCCCTCAGGTTCTCTGGTAGGCTATTCCAGAGGCTGGGGGCATAGTAACTAAAGGCTGTCTCTCCAGGCCTCTTGGTCCCCTCAGGTTCTCTGGTAGGCTATTCCAGAGGCTGGGGACATAGTAACTAAAGGCTGTCTCTCCAGGCCTCTTGGTCCCCTCAGGTTCTCTGGTAGGCTATTCCAGAGGCTGGGGGCATAGTAACTAAAGGCTGTCTCTCCAGGCCTCTTGGTCCCCTCAGGTTCTCTGGTAGGCTATTCCAGAGGCTGGGGACATAGTAACTAAAGGCTGTCTCTCCAGGCCTCTTGGTCCCTAGGCTTAGTTTAAATTAATCTAAAACTAACAGGCAGCCGGTACAGAGACCTTAAAACTGGTGTGATGTGTGTTCTCTGTCTGGTCTTGGTCAATACCCTGCAGTATTCTGTATGTATTACAGTACAGAGACCTTAAAACTGGTGTAACGTGTTCTCTGTCAGGTCTTGGTCAGTACCCTGCAGCATTCTGTATGTTTTGTAGTTGACCAATGTCTTTCTTGGGTAGACCAGACAGAAGAGCATCACAGTAGTCAAGCCTGCTTGTAATATAAGACCTGCTGTCCCTCCCTCCTATTGGCTGTTCTCTCTGTTTACTGTCATATAGTCTACTGACCTCCTATTGGCTGTTCTCTCTGTTTACTGTCCTATAGTCTACTGTTCTCCTATTGGCTGTTCTCTCTGTTTACTGTCCTATAGTCTACAGACCTCCAATTGGCTGTTCTCTCTGTTTACTGTCCTATAGTCTACAGACCTCCAATTGGCTGTTCTCTCTGTTTACTGTCTTATTGTCTACTGACCTCCTATTGGCTGTTATCTCTGTTTACTGTGCTGTAGTCTACTAACCTGCTGTCCCTCCCTCCTATTGGCTGTTCTCTCTGTTTACTGTGCTGTAGTCTACTAACCTGCTGTCTCTCTACTCCTATTGGCTGTTCTCTCTGTTTACTGTGCTGTAGTCTACTAACCTGCTGTCTCTCTACTCCTATTGGCTGTTCTCTCTGTTTACTGTGCTGTAGTCTATTAACCTGCTGTCTCTCTACTCCTATTGGCTGTTCTCTCTGTTTACTGTGCTGTAGTCTACTAACCTGCTGTCTCTCCCTCCTATTGGCTGTTCTCTCTGTTTACTGTGCTGTAGTCTACTAACCTGCTGTCTCTCCCTCCTATTGGCTGTTCTCTCTGTTTACTGTGCTGTAGTCTACTAACCTGCTGTCTCTCCCTCCTATTGGCTGTTCTCTCTGTTTACTGTGCTGTAGTCTACTAACCTGCTGTCTCTCTACTCCTATTGGCTGTTCTCTCTGTTTACTGTGCTGTAGTCTACTAACCTGCTGTCTCTCCCTCCTATTGGCTGTTCTCTCTGTTTACTGTGCTGTAGTCTACTAACCTGCTGTCTCTCCCTCCTATTGGCTGTTCTCTCTGTTTACTGTGCTGTAGTCTACTAACCTGCTTTCTCTCTACTCCTATTGGCTGTTCTCTCTGTTTACTGTGCTGTAGTCTACTAACCTGCTGTCTCTCTACTCCTATTGGCTGTTCTCTCTGTTTACTGTGCTGTAGTCTACTAACCTGCTGTCTCTCCCTCCTATTGGCTGTTCTCTCTGTTTACTGTGCTGTAGTCTACTAACCTGCTGTCTCTCCCTCCTATTGGCTGTTCTCTCTGTTTACTGTGCTGTAGTCTACTAACCTGCTGTCTCTCCCTCCTATTGGCTGTTCTCTCTGTTTACTGTGCTGTAGTCTACTAACCTGCTGTCTCTCCCTCCTATTGGCTGTTCTCTCTGTTTACTGTGCTGTAGTCTACTAACCTGCTGTCTCTCCCTCCTATTGGCTGTTCTCTCTGTTTACTGTGCTGTAGTCTACTAACCTGCTGTCTCTCCCTCCTATTGGCTGTTCTCTCTGTTTACTGTGCTGTAGTCTACTAACCTGCTGTCCCTCCCTCCTATTGGCTGTTCTCTCTGTTTACTGTGCTGTAGTCTACTAACCTGCTGTCTCTCCCTCCTATTGGCTGTTCTCTCTGTTTACTGTGCTGTAGTCTACTAACCTGCTGTCTCTCTACTCCTATTGGCTGTTCTCTCTGTTTACTGTGCTGTAGTCTACTAACCTGCTGTCTCTCCCTCCTATTGGCTGTTCTCTCTGTTTACTGTGCTGTAGTCTACTAACCTGCTGTCTCTCTACTCCTATTGGCTGTTCTCTCTGTTTACTGTGCTGTAGTCTACTAACCTGCTGTCCCTCCCTCCTATTGGCTGTTCTCTCTGTTTACTGTGCTGTAGTCTACTAACCTGCTGTCTCTCTACTCCTATTGGCTGTTCTCTCTGTTTACTGTGCTGTAGTCTACTAACCTGCTGTCTCTCCCTCCTATTGGCTGTTCTCTCTGTTTACTGTGCTATAGTCTACTAACCTGCTGTCTCTCCCTCCTATTGGCTGTTCTCTCTGTTTACTGTGCTGTAGTCTACTAACCTGCTGTCTCTCCCTCCTATTGGCTGTTCTCTCTGTTTACTGTGCTGTAGTCTACTAACCTGCTGTCTCTCCCTCCTATTGGCTGTTCTCTCTGTTTACTGTGCTGTAGTCTACTAACCTGCTGTCTCTCCCTCCTATTGGCTGTTCTCTCTGTTTACTGTGCTGTAGTCTACTAACCTGCTGTCTCTCCCTCCTATTGGCTGTTCTCTCTGTTTACTGTGCTGTAGTCTACTAACCTGCTGTCTCTCCCTCCTATTGGCTGTTCTCTCTGTTTACTGTGCTGTAGTCTACTAACCTGCTGTCTCTCCCTCCTATTGGCTGTTCTCTCTGTTTACTGTGCTGTAGTCTACTAACCTGCTGTCTCTCTACTCCTATTGGCTGTTCTCTCTGTTTACTGTGCTGTAGTCTACTAACCTGCTGTCTCTCTACTCCTATTGGCTGTTCTCTCTGTTTACTGTGCTGTAGTCTACTAACCTGCTGTCTCTACTCCTATTGGCTGTTCTCTCTGTTTACTGTGCTGTAGTCTACTAACCTGCTGTCTCTCCCTCCTATTGGCTGTTCTCTCTGTTTACTGTGCTGTAGTCTACTAACCTGCTGTCTCTCCCTCCTATTGGCTGTTCTCTCTGTTTACTGTGCTGTAGTCTACTAACCTGCTGTCTCTCCCTCCTATTGGCTGTTCTCTCTGTTTACTGTGCTGTAGTCTACTAACCTGCTGTCTCTCTACTCCTATTGGCTGTTCTCTCTGTTTACTGTGCTGTAGTCTACTAACCTGCTGTCTCTCTACTCCTATTGGCTGTTCTCTCTGTTTACTGTGCTGTAGTCTACTAACCTGCTGTCTCTCCCTCCTATTGGCTGTTCTCTCTGTTTACTGTGCTGTAGTCTACTAACCTGCTGTCTCTCCCTCCTATTGGCTGTTCTCTCTGTTTACTGTGCTGTAGTCTACTAACCTGCTGTCTCTCCCTCCTATTGGCTGTTCTCTCTGTTTACTGTGCTGTAGTCTACTAACCTGCTGTCTCTCCCTCCTATTGGCTGTTCTCTCTGTTTACTGTGCTGTAGTCTACTAACCTGCTGTCTCTCCCTCCTATTGGCTGTTCTCTCTGTTTACTGTGCTGTAGTCTACTAACCTGCTGTCTCTCCCTCCTATTGGCTGTTCTCTCTGTTTACTGTGCTATAGTCTACTAACCTGCTGTCTCTCTACTCCTATTGGCTGTTCTCTCTGTTTACTGTGCTGTAGTCTACTAACCTGCTGTCTCTCCCTCCTATTGGCTGTTCTCTCTGTTTACTGTGCTGTAGTCTACTAACCTGCTGTCTCTCCCTCCTATTGGCTGTTCTCTCTGTTTACTGTGCTGTAGTCTACTAACCTGCTGTCTCTCCCTCCTATTGGCTGTTCTCTCTGTTTACTGTGCTGTAGTCTACTAACCTGCTGTCTCTCCCTCCTATTGGCTGTTCTCTCTGTTTACTGTGCTATAGTCTACTAACCTGCTGTCTCTCCCTCCTATTGGCTGTTCTCTCTGTTTACTGTGCTATAGTCTACTAACCTGCTGTCTCTCCCTCCTATTGGCTGTTCTCTCTGTTTACTGTGCTGTAGTCTACTAACCTGCTGTCTCTCCCTCCTATTGGCTGTTCTCTCTGTTTACTGTGCTGTAGTCTACTAACCTGCTGTCTCTCCCTCCTATTGGCTGTTCTCTCTGTTTACTGTGCTGTAGTCTACTAACCTGCTGTCTCTCCCTCCTATTGGCTGTTCTCTCTGTTTACTGTGCTGTAGTCTACTAACCTGCTGTCTCTCTACTCCTATTGGCTGTTCTCTCTGTTTACTGTGCTGTAGTCTACTAACCTGCTGTCTCTCCCTCCTATTGGCTGTTCTCTCTGTTTACTGTGCTGTAGTCTACTAACCTGCTGTCTCTCTACTCCTATTGGCTGTTCTCTCTGTTTACTGTGCTGTAGTCTACTAACCTGCTGTCTCTCCCTCCTATTGGCTGTTCTCTCTGTTTACTGTGCTGTAGTCTACTAACCTGCTGTGTCTCCCTCCTATTGGCTGTTCTCTCTGTTTACTGTGCTGTAGTCTACTAACCTGCTGTCTCTCCCTCCTATTGGCTGTTCTCTCTGTTTACTGTCCTATAGTCTACTGACCTCCTATTGGCTGTTCTCTCTGTTTACTGTGCTGTAGTCTACTAACCTGCTGTCTCTCCTTCCTATTGGCTGTTCTCTCTGTTTACTGTGCTGTAGTCTACTAACCTGCTGTCTCTCCCTCCTATTGGCTGTTCTCTCTGTTTACTGTGCTGTAGTCTACTAACCTGCTGTCTCTCTACTCCTATTGGCTGTTCTCTCTGTTTACTGTGCTGTAGTCTACTAACCTGCTGTCTCTCCCTCCTATTGGCTGTTCTCTCTGTTTACTGTGCTGTAGTCTACTAACCTGCTGTCTCTCTACTCCTATTGGCTGTTCTCTCTGTTTACTGTGCTGTAGTCTACTAACCTGCTGTCTCTCCCTCCTATTGGCTGTTCTCTCTGTTTACTGTGCTGTAGTCTACTAACCTGCTGTCTCTCCCTCCTATTGGCTGTTCTCTCTGTTTACTGTGCTGTAGTCTACTAACCTGCTGTCTCTCCCTCCTATTGGCTGTTCTCTCTGTTTACTGTGCTGTAGTCTACTAACCTGCTGTCTCTCCCTCCTATTGGCTGTTCTCTCTGTTTACTGTGCTGTAGTCTACTAACCTGCTGTCTCTCTACTCCTATTGGCTGTTCTCTCTGTTTACTGTGCTGTAGTCTACTAACCTGCTGTCTCTCCCTCCTATTGGCTGTTCTCTCTGTTTACTGTGCTGTAGTCTACTAACCTGCTGTCTCTCCCTCCTATTGGCTGTTCTCTCTGTTTACTGTGCTGTAGTCTACTAACCTGCTGTCTCTCCCTCCTATTGGCTGTTCTCTCTGTTTACTGTGCTGTAGTCTACTAACCTGCTGTCTCTCCCTCCTATTGGCTGTTCTCTCTGTTTACTGTGCTGTAGTCTACTAACCTGCTGTCTCTCTACTCCTATTGGCTGTTCTCTCTGTTTACTGTGCTGTAGTCTACTAACCTGCTGTCTCTCCCTCCTATTGGCTGTTCTCTCTGTTTACTGTGCTGTAGTCTACTAACCTGCTGTCTCTCCCTCCTATTGGCTGTTCTCTCTGTTTACTGTGCTGTAGTCTACTAACCTGCTGTCTCTCTACTCCAGGAAATGTTTGTGACAACGCTAGTGTTTTGCATGTTGTTTGTGTTTTTACTACTACGGTTACTACAGTCCTCTAAGCTGCCGTCCCTCTCTACTGTCACAGAAAACGGCCTACAATATAGCCTCCGGTGTCATCTGTTCCATCTACGTGCTCTGTGCCGTGGTGCTGTTCTTCGGAGTCAAGGAGAAGAAAGGTAACGCAGGGTGACCATTTTATCCAGACCTCAAATCAACAAACCCCCCTTTTAAAAAAAATATATTGAATGTGTTAACTTTGGGTCGTTAACGTTCCATGTTCCTATTATATAATGATGAGCTGGTGGGAATTCCCCAATGGCCTGACATTCTTCTAAACAAGCCCCACTCCCTTATGTAGATGTTATTGAGATCGACAGTGTGGTGTGATGACGCGGTACACAGTTTATATGTCTCATGTGACTATGGCCCGATGGGCTGTGACCACGGTGGCTTGATGCTCTAACAGATGGGCTGTGACCACGGTGGCTTGATGCTCTAACAGATGAGCTGTGACCACGGTGGCTTGATGCTCTAACAGATGAGCTGTGACCACGGTGGCTTGATGCTCTAACAGATGGGCTGTGACCACGGTGGCTTGATGCTCTAACAGATGAGCTGTGACCACGGTGGCTTGATGCTCTAACAGATGAGCTGTGACCAGGGTGGCTTGATGCTCTAACAGATGGGCTGTGACCACGGTGGCTTGATGCTCTAACAGATGAGCTGTGACCACGGTGGCTTGATGCTCTAACAGATGGGCTGTGACCACAGTGGCTTGATGCTCTAACAGATGAGCTGTGACCACGGTGGCTTGATGCTCTAACAGATGAGCTGTGACCACGGTGGCTTGACTCTCTAACAGATGAGCTGTGACCACGGTGGCTTGATGCTCTAACAGATGGGCTGTGACCACGGTGGCTTGATGCTCTAACAGATGAGCTGTGACCACGGTGGCTTGACTCTCTAACAGATGAGCTGTGACCACGGTGGCTTGATGCTCTAACAGATGGGCTGTGACCACGGTGGCTTGATGCTCTAACAGATGAGCTGTGACCACGGTGGCTTGATGCTCTAACAGATGAGCTGTGACCACGGTGGCTTGATGCTCTAACAGATGGGCTGTGACCACGGTGGCTTGATGCTCTAACAGATGAGCTGTGACCACGGTGGCTTGATGCTCTAACAGATGAGCTGTGACCAGGGTGGCTTGATGCTCTAACAGATGGGCTGTGACCACGGTGGCTTGATGCTCTAACAGATGAGCTGTGACCACGGTGGCTTGATGCTCTAACAGATGGGCTGTGACCAGGGTGGCTTGATGCTCTAACAGAAGAGCTGTGACCTCGGTGGCTTGATGCTCTAACAGATGAGCTGTGACCACGGTGGCTTGATGCTCTAACAGATGAGCTGTGACCACGGTGGCTTGATGCTCTAACAGATGAGCTGTGACCAGGGTGGCTTGATGCTCTAACAGATGAGCTGTGACCACGGTGGCTTGATGCTCTAACAGATGGGCTGTGACCACGGTGGCTTGATGCTCTAACAGATGAGCTGTGACCACGGTGGCTTGACTCTCTAACAGATGAGCTGTGACCACGGTGGCTTGATGCTCTAACAGATGGGCTGTGACCACGGTGGCTTGATGCTCTAACAGATGAGCTGTGACCACGGTGGCTTGACTCTCTAACAGATGAGCTGTGACCACGGTGGCTTGATGCTCTAACAGATGGGCTGTGACCACGGTGGCTTGATGCTCTAACAGATGAGCTGTGACCACGGTGGCTTGATGCTCTAACAGATGAGCTGTGACCACGGTGGCTTGATGCTCTAACAGATGGGCTGTGACCACGGTGGCTTGATGCTCTAACAGATGAGCTGTGACCACGGTGGCTTGATGCTCTAACAGATGAGCTGTGACCACGGTGGCTTGATGCTCTAACAGATGAGCTGTGACCACGGTGGCTTGATGCTCTAACAGATGAGCTGTGACCCAGGTGGCTTGACTCTCTAACAGATGGGCTGTGACCACGGTGGCTTGATGCTCTAACAGATGGGCTGTGACCACAGTGGCTTGATGCTCTAACAGATGGGCTGTGGCCACGGTGGCTTGATGCTCTAACAGATGGGCTGTGACCACGGTGGCTTGACTCTCTAACAGATGAGCTGTGACCACGGTGGCTTGACTCTCTAACAGATGAGCTGTGACCACGGTGGCTTGACTCTCTAACAGATGAGCTGTGACCACGGTGGCTTGATGCTGTAATAGATGAGCTGTGACCACGGTGGCTTGATGCTCTAACAGATGAGCTGTGACCACGGTGGCTTGATGCTCTTATAGATGAGCTGTGACCACGGTGGCTTGATGCTCTAACAGATGAGCTGTGACCACGGTGGCTTGATGCTCTAACAGATGAGCTGTGACCAGGGTGGCTTGACTCTCTAACAGATGAGCTGTGACCAGGGTGGCTTGATGCTCTAACAGAAGAGCTGTGACCACGGTGGCTTGATGCTCTAACAGATGAGCTGTGACCACGGTGGCTTGATGCTCTAACAGAAGAGCTGTGACCACGGTGGCTTGATGCTCTAACAGATGGGCTGTGACCAGGGTGGCTTGATGCTCTAACAGATGAGCTGTGACCAGGGTGGCTTGATGCTCTAACAGATGGGCTGTGACCACGGTGGCTTGATGCTCTAACAGAAGAGCTGTGACCACGGTGGCTTGATGCTCTAACAGATGAGCTGTGACCACGGTGGCTTGATGCTCTAACAGAAGAGCTGTGACCACAGTGGCTTGATGCTCTAACAGAAGAGCTGTGACCACGGTGGCTTGATGCTCTAACAGATGAGCTGTGACCAGGGTGGCTTGATGCTCTAACAGAAGAGCTGTGACCACGGTGGCTTGATGCTCTAACAGATGGGCTGTGACCAGGGTGGCTTGATGCTGTAACAGATGGGCTGTGACCACGGTGGCTTGATGCTCTAACAGAAGAGCTGTGACCACGGTGGCTTGATGCTCTAACAGATGGGCTGTGACCACGGTGGCTTGATGCTCTAACAGATGGGCTGTGACCACGGTGGCTTGACTCTCTAACAGAAGAGCTGTGACCACGGTGGCTTGACTCTCTAACAGATGAGCTGTGACCACGGTGGCTTGATGCTCTAACAGATGGGCTGTGACCACGGTGGCTTGATGCTCTAACAGATGGGCTGTGACCAGGGTGGCTTGATGCTGTAACAGATGGGCTGTGACCACGGTGGCTTGATGCTCTAACAGAAGAGCTGTGACCACGGTGGCTTGATGCTCTAACAGATGGGCTGTGACCACGGTGGCTTGATGCTCTAACAGATGGGCTGTGACCACGGTGGCTTGATGCTCTAACAGAAGAGCTGTGACCACGGTGGCTTGACTCTCTAACAGATGAGCTGTGACCACGGTGGCTTGATGCTCTAACAGATGAGCTGTGACCACGGTGGCTTGATGCTCTAACAGATGAGCTGTGACCAGGGTGGCTTGATGCTCTAACAGATGAGCTGTGACCACGGTGGCTTGATGCTCTAACAGATGAGCTGTGACCACGGTGGCTTGATGCTCTAACAGATGGGCTGTGACCACGGTGGCTTGATGCTCTAACAGATGGGCTGTGACCACGGTGGCTTGATGCTCTAACAGATGGGCTGTGACCACGGTGGCTTGATGCTCTAACAGATGGGCTGTGACCACGGTGGCTTGATGCTCTAACAGATGGGCTGTGACCACGGTGGCTTGATGCTCTAACAGATGGGCTGTGACCACGGTGGCTTGAT
>NC_048582.1:69114580-69184560 GCF_013265735.2 Oncorhynchus mykiss
TAACTGAGCGTGTCTCTCTCCGTCTCTCTCTCTCTCTCAGCTACTGGAAGGGAACTTTGCTCTGTTCTGCTGCTACACTCTGGGCCTAAGGAATGACTTCCAGAACATTCTACTGGTCATCATGGTGAGGAGACACACACACACACTGCCTATTGATTCAAAGTGTGAATGGCCTTGTTCTTTACAGATGATACAGCCAGATTGAGACTCTTTTCCTACGTCACTTACTGACCTTTGAGAGAGAGAGAGAGAGAGAGAGAGAGAGAGAGAGAGAGAGAGAGAGAGAGAGAGAGAGAGAGAGAGAGAGAGAGAGAGAGAGAGAGAGAGAGAGAGAGAGAGAGAGAGAGAGAGAGAGAGAGAGAGAGAGAGAGAGAGAGAGAGAGAGAGAGAGAGAGAGAGAGAGAGAGAGAGAGAGAGAGAGAGAGAGAGAGAGAGAGAGAGAGAGAGAGAGAGAGAGAGAGAGAGAGAGAGAGAGAGAGAGAGAGAGAGAGAGAGAGAGAGAGAGAGAGAGAGAGAGATCGATCCAGTCTGTCTCTATGGTAGCCAGTGACTTATAGCTTCTCATTACTTTGATGTGTGATCACATTCACTGACCTGGGTCTGAATACCAGCCTGTTCCCACAGACCATTTTTACCACTGCTGTAAAGACCCTAGACGGGCGCCTCTCTCTCGCCCCTCTCTTAGAAATATACGGTTAAATGGGGGGGGAAATTAGCTTCGCTGACATGCTTTCATCCCTCTCTTCTCAGTCATATGATTTTAAAACGACTTAATTGAACGATTTAAATCCTAACAGGAATGTAACTGAGTGGGTTTGGCAGTTAGTCGGACACATGACCTTCCTACAGTACATGAGGCATATGAACGAACTGGTCAGTGGGTTTGAAAAGCTTAGTGCTAATTCAATAAATTAAAATGGGAAAAGATGGCTGTCTTAATATCCTTTTCTTTTATGTCCCATAGTAGTCCTGGTCCTTGTAGAAATACTGTTAGTAGTTACAGTTAATGAAGGCAAACGAGACCTTAACCCAGGGGGGGGGGGGGGGGGCAAACGAGACCTTAACCCGGGGGGGGCTTTAACCCCGGGGGGGGGGGGGGGGGGGGGGGACAAGGCCTTAACCCAGGGGGGGGGGGGAACGAGGCCTTAACCCCGGGGGGGACCAGACCTTGACCCCCAAGGCAGAGGCAGGGGGGTGCAAACGAGTGGGGGGGGGGAGTAAACGACACATTGACCCCAAGGCGGGGGGGGGGGGGGTATTTCATCAGTAGGCAACAAGACAAAAGACCTTGAAGGGCTCTGGTCTAAGGTAGTGCACTATATAGGGAATAGGGTTCCATAGGGCTCTGGTCTAAAGTAGTGCACTATATAGGGAATAGGGCTCCAGTCTAAAGTAGTGTACTATATAGGGAATAGGGTTCCATTTAGGACTCAGGGTCTTTGTTCTTGTCAAGCAGTAGGTTGTGGAGCAACAGTAGCCAGTAGTTGTCCGTGTTGTAAGTGGTTGTGTTGCTAATCGAGTGTTGAACACAGACAGGACAACAGTAACCTGTTGCAGGGTTCGCACCAGGTACTTAAAGAATTCGGCTCTCTGAAATTCAAGTACTGGAATACCTTGAATATCACACATTTTCTCAAGTTGGAAATTTGAGGAAATGTTGCAAATTCATGTCCTAGTTTAAATTTCATCACATGCTTCGCACTGAGGTTGCCAGGCGAGCTCTCTCATTCCACCCACACTGCCACTCAGCCAGGCTCCACCCACGCTGCCACTCAGCCAGGCTCCACCCACGCTGCCACTCAGCCAGGCTCCACCCACGCTGCCACTCAGCCAGGCTCCACCCACGCTGCCACTCAGCCAGGCTCCACCCACGCTGCCACTCAGCCAGGCTCCACCCACGCTGCCACTCAGCCAGGCTCCACCCACGCTGCCACTCAGCCAGGCTCCACCCACGCTGCCACTCAGCCAGGCTCCACCCACGCTGCCACTCAGCCAAGCAGGCAGTCAGATCTGACCAACGTCACATCGAGAATGTCGGGAAAATGTAGATTCAATCTTGCCTTTTTTGTGCATATGGAAATTTTTAATTTTTAATTTTTTACATTTCAGCTCATGAAACCAGGGACCAGAACTTCACAAGTTATGTTTTTATATTTTTGTTCAGTATAGTTTACCCACCTTTTTTAAAATTTTAACTGCCCAACCGACCCACACCATGTAAGGTACAAAAAAATAATCAGACTTTGACATTGCAGCGTGGGAGAATGACACTTCATGTGGCTCTTCAGGGACAAAAGACGCACAACGCTACATCCTACGCTGGCGCCATTTCAGACATTTACTCTGGAACAACCTGCAGAGCTTTTTTGCCAATCGCCCGCGATATTCCGCCGTGTTCCTGCCGTTCTGGTGGCCGTTTTCCCTCACACAGCCCACCCGCTCTTCTCCCGACTGGCGACATTAAAGCTGCCAGTCGAAAGCAAGATGCTTTTTTTGTAGCTATTAAGTATTAAATTCCCAAATGCCCAATAAAAAAATACAATACAGACATTAAGCTGGAATTGTGTAGTAATGTGAATAGATGTTCACCAGTAGGCGTGTTCCCTAACTCTGCTCATCACTCAAATTACACCATCACTACTGACTTACCACTCATGTATGTAGGAAATAAGTAGTGAATCAACAAATTATTGAGTAGAACTTGTGAGGTTGTAATGAATAGTAAGTTAGTCGTTTTGAGGTTGTGGTGATATACTGCCATCTGGTGGCGACTACAAACAATTGCATAATAGGAACTATTTCACAAATTGATGGTCCTTGAACATAAATATTAGTGCTTGGAAAAAGTACTTCGACAGACCTTGAATTGGACCACTGTCTGTAGGAACCCTTTACTCATAAAGGAGCCTGGGTGCCAGTCTGTTTGTGCTATTATTCCACTCCTTGCCACTGTCTGTACGAACCCTGCTGTTGTGTTCAGAACATGGTCTATTCACACAGTTTTTTTTTGTAGACTATGCAAATGTTTGTGATACTGGAAGGAGAGAGATTAGACAGGCAGCGAAGTGCAGACAGTTCAGGGGAAAGCAGATTACCTTGATGTGGTATTGCCAGGAAGCAGAACAAGCATTGTGAAGATGTTTAGCAGATGCAGTCCACACACACACACACACACACTTACAGCTGATGCACTAGAAAGAGGACACAGACAAAGTGAAGTTACTCTTGAGATTACTGGATTTACTAGAGCAGATTGAGGAAAATGTAGCTTTTATGCCTGGTACTTTCTTTTCAATATTAACTCCTACAACACAATGTAACAGTATAACTTTAGACCGTCCCCTCGCCCATACCCGAACCAGGGACCCTCTGCACACATCAACAACAGTCACCCCACGAAGCATCGTTACCCATCGCTCCACAAAAGCCGCGGCGGCCCTTGCAGAGCAAAGGGGAAACAACTACTTCAAGGTCTCAGAGCGAGTGACGTCACCGGTTGAAACGCTAACTAAGCTGGCCGTTTCACATCCGTTACACACACACACACAATGTTAACGTATTCTTAAACAAACACATCCAAAAAAGAAGGGGAAACGACTGGCATCCTAGTGGCGCCCATAGGCGGTCAATGTTTGACCTCTTATTGGCTAAACCATAAAGTCAGCGGTCCATCAGAAGGTGACCCTTGGGGAATGCAGCAATGTCCCTATTAAAATGTCCACCGGATTGTTTTGTGAAGCATCCTGCAATTCCTGCCGTGTTTACCTCTGCCGTGTCGTTATGGGTTGCCTGGCTACCCTGCCGAACGCTACTCCACACCCACGGATGTTTTGTTTATTTTCCGCCTTGTGGCTGGATCTGAGTACCGCCCCGCTGATTTCAAGACTGCAAACCCACTCTAATCGTTTCTGATTTGTCCCATGAACAAAACTGGTGGGGTTGGGTCAGAGCCAGAACGTGGGTAAAGGGGCATTTTTTTTTTTAGAAAATGTGTTATTGACTTTGATACTGATTTGGTTACAGATGATCCAATCGCTGATGACTTTGATACTGATTTGGTTACAGATGATCCAATCGCTGATGACTTTGATACTGATTTGGTTACAGATGATCCAATCGCTGATGACTTTGTCTTGTAGCTACAACACCACACATTTTGACGTCAACGTAAACAACTTCAACGATGGCGGGAAAAAAAATTCCGATTGAGTCGTCAGGCATGTGATAGGTGGATTAGAGAGGTTGAGAATGTCTTCCTTAGGGAAGACTGATCAATCCCAAAAACACAAACCAGACAGTGCTGCTGTTTTTTTTTGGATGGGTTTTTTTTTTGTAGTCTGCCACATAACATGTTCCAAAGACTGAAGGTGGCATAACGGCTGCATCTCAAACAGAACCCTATTCAGTTTTATGGTCGAAAGTTGTGCCCCATTTGAGACCTCGACCGTTCTCTTGGCACGTTGGCTAAAGTTGAAACGGACTGGAACCCGAGCCAGGTCATTGAAGTAAATATGGCAACAGAAACATACATACTCAACTAGAAACACAACCATTTTTTATATTATGTCTTGACTAAACCCCACTTGTTTTCTCTCCAGCTCGCTGCGACGCTCACCATCCCCTTCTGGCAGTGGTTCCTCACCAAGTTTGGCAAGAAGACAGCTGTGTACATCGGCACCTCTGTAAGACTTAGCATACCCTCAGAATGATCACACACAAAATGCCTTAGTCCATGGAGGCATGCTTTATTGGGCCAGGGCCTTGGATGAGGAGACACTGAAGGCAACTTCTTTCATGCAAAGCCTGACATTGGAAAGGCACCATGCCTTAAGGTGTCAACATGCTTCAGATTGGCTGTCAGCTAGCCGATCTCAGCTAGCCGATCTCAGCTAGCCAAGAACTTAGCTAGCCGAACTCAGCTTGCCGAACTCAGCTAGACGATCTCAGCTAGCCGATCTCAGCTAGCCGATCTCAGCTAGCCGATCTCAGCTACGGCTAGCCGATCTCAGCTACGGCTAGCCGATCTCAGCTACGGCTAGCCGAACTCAGCTACGGCTAGCCGATCTCAGCTACGGCTAGCCGATCTCAGCTACGGCTAGCCGATCTCAGCTACGGCTAGCCGATCTCAGCTACGGCTAGCCGAACTCAGCTACGGCTAGCCGAACTCAGCTACGGCTAGCCGAACTCAGCTACGGCTAGCCGACCTCAGCTAGCCGACCTCAGCTAGCCGACCTCAGCTAGCCGACCTCAGCTAGCCAAACTCAGCTAGCCAAACTCAGCTAGCCAAACTCGGCTAGCCAATCCGAACGAGTGTGCTCGCATACTCCCTTAAAAGACCTTTGCTTGAAAAATGAGAAAAAGGCGGTAATGGTACTGTTTGTCCATTTTGAGACACAGTTGCCAGTATACACTTCCTAAACAATTGTCTGAATTAATCTAACTCAAGAAATCTGACATTCATTTGTACGTTTTTTGCCGAGATATTAGTCGCGCAATATCACATCTATCTAAACGAGTCGTCTCTTGTTAAATGACAACTGAAGAAACCCTACTGTTTCACCAATCACAGACGAAGAGGCGTAGACTTGGGCTCTGAAAAATCCCCCACCGAAGTCCAAAACCGTCACAAAATGTCGTCATAATAAATGCACAAACCCGTTTTGGCTGGGAAGCATGCGGATGCTTTTCAATGAAGACCAAGCATCTCCAGGTCATTTGTATCTCAAGGATAAATAGATACTTCAGGATTTTTGCAATTTTTTAAAACATTTTATTTAACTAGACAAGTCAATTAAGAACAAATTCTTATTTGCAATGAAGGCCTACCCCACCCAAACCCTAACCCGGACGACGCTGGGCCAATGGTGCACCGCCCTATGGGACTCCCAATCACGACCGGTTGTGATACAGCCTGGATACTTATGTAAATGTGATATTTCAGTTTTTTATAAATATCAATTTGCAAAAAAAACCTAAAAACCTGTTTTTGCTTTGTCATTATGGGGTATTTTGTGTAGATTGATGAAGGAGAAAAAAACAAATCAATTTTAGAGTAAGGCTGTGACGTAACATTCTGTGTACATCCTTGGTGAATGATGTTTTCTCTCCTCTCTGCAGTCTGTGATCCCCTTCATGATCCTGGTGGTGTGTGTGAAGAGTAATCTCATCATTACCTACGTGGTGTCGTTCGCCGCCGGGGTCGGCGTCGCCGCTGCCTTCCTGTTGCCATGGTGAGTTGGAGTAGCTGTCTGTCCCTCATCTTTCTGTTTCACTGTTTTCCCTCTTTTTTTCATATCACTGACTGGTTTCTCTGTCTCTGTCTCTAGGTCCATGTTGCCAGATGTGGAGGATGTTACTGACTCTCTGTCTCTGTCTCTAGGTCCATGTTGCCAGATGTGGTGGATGTTACTGACTCTCTGTTTCTAGGTCCATGTTGCCAGATGTGGAGGATGTTACTGACTCTCTGTCTCTGTTTCTAGGTCCATGTTTCCAGATGTGGTGGATGTCACTGACTCTCTGTCTCTGTCTCTAGGTCCATGCTGCCAGATGTGGAGGATGTTACTGACTCTGTCTCTGTTTCTAGGTCCATGTTGCCAGATGTGGAGGATGTTACTGAGTCTCTGTTCCTGTTTCTAGGTCCATGTTTCCAGATGTGGAGGATGTCACTGACTCTCTGTCTCTGTCTCTAGGTCCATGCTGCCAGATGTGGAGGATGTTACTGACTCTCTGTCTCTGTTTCTAGGTCCATGTTGCCAGATGTGGAGGATGTTACTGACTCTCTGTCTCTGTCTCTAGGTCCATGTTGCTAGATGTGGTGGATGTTACTGACTCTCTGTCTCTAGGTCCATGTTGCCAGATGTGGTGGATGTTACTGACTCTCTGTTTCTAGGTCCATGTTGCCAGATGTGGTGGATGTTACTGACTCTCTGTCTCTGTCTCTAGGTCCATGTTGCCAGATGTGGTGGATGTTACTGACTCTCTGTTTCTAGGTCCATATTGCCAGATGTGGTGGATGTTACTGACTCTCTGTCTCTAGGTCCATGTTGCCAGATGTGGTGGATGTTACTGACTCTCTGTTTCTAGGTCCATGTTGCCAGATGTGGAGGATGTTACTGACTCTCTGTCTCTGTCTCTAGGTCCATGTTGCCAGATGTGGAGGATGTTACTGACTCTCTGTCTCTGTTTCTAGGTCCATGTTTCCAGATGTGGTGGATGTTACTGACTCTGTCTCTAGGTCCATGTTGCCAGATGTGGAGGATGTTACTGACTCTCTGTTTCTAGGTCCATGTTTCCAGATGTGGTGGATGTCACTGACTCTCTGTCTCTGTCTCTAGGTCCATGTTGCCAGATGTGGAGGATGTTACTGACTCTGTCTCTGTTTCTAGGTCCATGTTGCCAGATGTGGAGGATGTTACTGACTCTCTGTTTCTGTTTCTAGGTCCATGTTTCCAGATGTGGAGGATGTCACTGACTCTCTGTCTCTGTCTCTAGGTCCATGCTGCCAGATGTGGAGGATGTTACTGACTCTCTGTCTCTGTCTCTAGGTCCATGTTGCCAGATGTGGTGGATGACTTCCAGGTCCAGAACCCAGACTCTCGGGGTCACGAAGCCATCTTTTATTCCTTCTACGTCTTCTTCACCAAGTTTGCCTCTGGAATCTCTCTGGGGATCTCTACTCTCAGCTTGGAGTAAGTTTACCCTTCACAGATGGAGACTTTGGCCTCTTGCGGCCCCTTGTGGCCCCTTGCGGCCCCTTCGTGCTGTACATATTCGTTTAGATATCATCAGTCAGGAAGTTTTTACTTTCCCAGTAAAAAAAAACATGAGGATAAGCCAAAATCCCACTTCAAAGCACAGGATTACTTCTCCATCTGAATTAGTATTAGTGTGTCACATGAACATCTTTGATCAAAGTCATGTGATTAAATTCCTCCCTCATGATTTCCTGCTTCTCCTTCACTCCATCTGTAGTTTTGCAGGGTATATGACTCGAGGTTGCACCCAGCCTGAGAACGTGGATATAACCCTGAAGGTTCTGGTCTCCGCGGCGCCCATAGGACTCCTTCTGATTGGCCTGGTCATATTCCGCTCTTATCCAATCGACGAAGAGAGGAGGCAGGGCAACAGGAAGCTGCTGCAGGAGCAACGGTAAGACTTGCATGTCTGACTGGGGAACTCGGGCCTCGTACCCCAAGCATTTCCTGTGTATATATAACCGGATTGGAGAGATTTACCATAGGCATAGACCTGGAAATATTGCCGAATTGTTTACCATTATAAGATCACTTATTGCTTTCAGAAGCACTCACAGGGTTCAACGCTGCGTCCTGCGATGGCGCCAGTTATAAATTATGTAACTTTTCCCCACCAATCAACTCATTCACTAGGTACCTGCTTTCGCCGTGCTCCTGCCGTTCTGTTGGCCCGTTACTCACACAGCCCTCCCGCCATTCTCCCGACCGGCGTCACTAAGGGTGTGTTCGTAAATTCACTTCTGGCTATCTACTCCGATTTCAGAGCACTCTCGTCTGAGTGTACCAGAGCGCAGAATAACTGACACATTTACGAACGCTCAACACCCGTTGAAGATGGCCGGTATCAGTAAATGTCACTCTGGTTAACATGAAAGCAGCCTAACCAGCTCTGCTGGTGGGAGTAAAATGGTCAGAGTGAGGTGTTCTCTCATTATGTGTCTGGAAGTGGCTAGTTAATGTTAGCCAGTTAGCTTGGGTTAGCTGCCGTTACTGTCAGAACGCTCAGAACAACCTTATTCCTCGGCCAGAGCTGGGCGCCGAACGCTCTGAGAGCGAAACGCTCTGAATTTACCAAGGACCCAGAGTGACCTCTGACAAGCTAGAGGCAATTTACGAACTCACCCTGGCCGTTTTCTCTCACACAGCCCACCCGCCTTTCTCCTGGCGACATTAAAGCTGCCGGTCGGAGGCAAGATGCTTTTTTTGTAGCTATTAAGTAGTAAATTCCCAAATGCCCAATAAAAAAATAAAATACAGGCATTAAGCTGGAATTGTGTAGTAATGTGAATAGATGTTCACCAGTAGGCGTGTCCCTTAACTCTGCTCATCACTCAAATTACACCATCACTACTGACTTACCACTCATGTATGTAGGAAATAAGTAGTGAATCAACAAATTATTGAGTAGAACTTGTGAGGTTGTAATGAATAGTAAGTTAGTCGTTTTGAGGTTGTGGTGATATACTGCCATCTAGTGGCGACTACACGCAATTGCATAATAGGAACTATTTACAAATTGATGGTCCTTGAACATAAATATTAGTGCTTGGAAAAAGTACTTGGACAGACCTTGAATTGGACCACTGTCTGTAGGAACCCTTTACTCATAAAGGAGCCTGGGTGCCAGTCTGTTTGTGCTATTATTCCACTACTTGCCACTCCTTGCCACTCCTTGCCATGCCTGGTACCCAGGCTTTTCATCAAGTACATTTTGTTGTGAACTGTTCAGGTATATGGACTGCTTGTCTGTCGTGTGTAATCCCCGGGTCTCTCTGTTCTGTTCTCACAGGGAAAATGAGGCAGACTCCGAAACCGACTCAACAGAACTGACAGACATGGTGTAGGTTCTAGAACACTCATGGACCAATGGCGTGACTGATGGTTGCTTGCACTGGGTGGGGCTAATGAGGGGGGGGGGGCTGGACCTATCACAAAGGCGACACTGCTTCCATCCAATCACACTGCTGCTTCAGGTCTCTGAACTTAAAAGGATCACTAACACAAGGCCCAAAAACAGAAAATGTTTCTAAAACTGCAGTTCCCTATGGCAAGGAACGACAGCATATCTTACCCCCTCCCCCTCATGGCAAAGGAAGCATATGACTGACGGCCTTCCTGGTTTAAGTCCCGCCCACTTCAGCTATGACACATTTTCCCGACAGACGTCACCCGCTCGGTTGTCAGTGTTGTTTTGGGTCAAATCTAAAACGGCAACCCATATCCTTGTGCACTACACGGGGCTGTAACTGTAGTGAACTCCATGGGGACTTTTTACGGTGTCATTTGAGACGTTTTCGTCGTCAAATCAATGTTGCACAGGAACCTTAATGTTATGGGTACAATGCATAGTACTGTTGATGTATATTGCCATAACTTTATCTATCGTAGGTATAACTTGAAAATCTCTAATGACTTTAGACACTGCACTAGAACAATTTACTACAACCCTCTTTTTCCAGGGTGGAGAAGAAGACTGTCGAAAGCTAAATAAGAGCCATTTTATTCATTTTATTTTTTACTGATATCGGTTACAAAATTCAGACATTTTAAAATAATATATTTATATATATATATTTTGATTAGAATATTTCTACAATTTTGAATATCAAATGTTTCTACTGAGTGTATACAGACTTCAGTTTGGTACTGTCTTGACTGGTAGGACTACTGTACTGTCTTGACTGGTAGGACTACTCTACTGTCTTGACTGGTAGGACTACTGTACTCTCTTGACTGGTAGGACTACTGTACTGTCTTGACTGGTAGGACTACTGTACTGTCTTGACTGGTAGGACTACTGTACTGTCTTGACTGGTAGGACTACTGTACTGTCTTGACTGGTAGGACTACTGTACTGTCTTGACTGGTAGGACTACTGTACTCTCTTGACTGGTAGGACTACTGTACTCTCTTGACTGGTAGGACTACTGTACTCTCTTGACTGGTAGGACTACTGTACTGTCTTGACTGGTAGGACTACTGTACGGTCTTGACTGGTAGGACTACTGTACGGTCTTGACTGGTAGGACTACTGTACGGTCTTGACTGGTAGGACTACTCTACTGTCTTGACTGGTAGGACTACTGTACTGTCTTGACTGGTAGGACTACTCTACTGGTAGGACTACTGTACTGACTGGTAGGACTACTGTACTGTCTTGACTGGTAGGACTACTCTACTGGTAGGACTACTGTACTGTCTTGACTGGTAGGACTACTGTACTGTCTTGACTGGTAGGACTACTGTACGGTCTTGACTGGTAGGACTACTGTACGGTCTTGACTGGTAGGACTACTGTACGGTCTTGACTGGTAGGACTACTCTACTGTCTTGACTGGTAGGACTACTCTACTGTCTTGACTGGTAGGACTACTGTACTGTCTTGACTAGTAGGACTACTCTACTGGTAGGACTACTGTACTGACTGGTAGGACTACTGTACTGTCTTGACTGGTAGGACTACTCTACTGGTAGGACTACTGTACTGTCTTGACTGGTAGGACTACTGTACTGTCTTGACTGGTAGGACTACTGTACGGTCTTGACTGGTAGGACTACTGTACGGTCTTGACTGGTAGGACTACTGTACGGTCTTGACTGGTAGGACTACTGTACGGTCTTGACTGGTAGGACTACTCTACTGTCTTGACTGGTAGGACTACTCTACTGTCTTGACTGGTAGGACTACTGTACTGTCTTGACCGTTAGGACTACTGTACTGTCTTGACTGTTAGGACTACTGTACTGTCTTGACTGTTAGGACTACTGTACTGTCTTGACTGGTAGGACTACTCTACTGTCTTGACTGGTAGGACTACTCTACTGTCTTGACTGGTAGGACTACTGTACTAACTTTACTGGTAGGACTACTGTACTGTCTTGACTGTTAGGACTACTTTGTACTCTCTTGACTATTAGGACTACTGTACTGTCTTGACTGGTAGGACTACTGTACGGTCTTGACTGGTAGGACTACTTTGTACTGTCGTGACTGTTAGGACTCTGACTACTTTGTACTGTCTTGACTGTTAGGGCTCTGACTACTTTGTACTGTCGTGACTGTTAGGACTCTGACTACTTTGTACTGTCTTGACTGTTAGGACTCTGACTACTTTGTACTGTCTTGACTGTTAGTTCTCTGACTACTTTGTACTGTCTTGACTGTTGGGGCTCTGACTACTTTGTACTGTCTTGACTGTTAGTTCTCTGACTACTTTGTACTGTCTTGACTGTTAGTTCTCTGACTACTTTGTACTGTCTTGACTGGTAGGACTACTGTACTGTCGTGACTGTTAGGTCTCTGACTACTTTGTACTGTCTTAACCCAGCATCAGCTGCTTCTGATGTGTAAAATATTGTCGACCTGTTAGTCCCAGTATCTGCATACTGTTAATTCAACACTTTTTTCTCCCTTTTCTTAATATGTACATAAACAAAACCAACAATGTCTGCAATAAGTTAATAATTTAGTTCCTTTTAAGACCTTGTCTGCTGTTTGACACACTTCGTAAGGAAGTGAGATCTCTTGTCAATTTTTGTTTTACAAGTCGTGTTTCATGCAGTTTTGAAACCATCTCAGATGTTTCCTTCCCCACGTTCCTATGTGCGAGTTTGTTTTGCGCGGTCCAGTGCCCCTGGTGGGTGGAGATTTCACCTAAGGACCAATGCAATGCTCTAAAATATACAAACACTGCCTACCCAGAGGCACCGGGCCATACAAAATGAACTTGACCATAAGCATATTCAACACGGGCGTATTCATTAGGAAAGCAAACAGGGAGGAACCTACCTGAATTCATGCAATGTAAACATTCGTAGCGCACAAATGAATACACCCCAGTGTGGCCCAGAAGAGATTTGGGACCGACTCTGTAGTCTAATAGACTGGAGGTAAAAGCTGTGTTCATCACAGCACTTACCTCACCATTAAACCAGAACCACTAAACAGTACAACTGTTAACCAAGCTATTTCACACAGCCTATACAATCTATAGTATCACTACAACACCGTTTCCAGTTCAAGACTTAGTGTTGGGCAAAACCATAACGACAGCTCGTACTAATCTAGAAAGACTCCATTTTAACGTATTTCAGTTACATTTGCAGCATGGATTTTTTTTGTCGAAAAATGTCCTGCTTATATTCTAGATTTATCCTATTTTTAAATAGCATTTTTAAAAGGTTGCTGTCGCAACTTGAAATGAGTTCTGAATGCTCCTATGTGTATTGGTCTCAAAACCTTTTTATTTGGAAAGTTAACTGTGTATTTGTATTCATTTTAATTTATTTTACATTTTGAAATGATAAATCCTCAGTCTTGTCTTTTTGTGTAGCTGTGAAAATGGGGGGGGGGGGGGGGTTTATGAAGTTTGTGTGTTATTGTATTGAAAGTGTCCACAGGATGTCAGTTGAAATTGATTTACAGACGAAGACCACTAGGCCTTCATCAGCTCCATGGAAAATATCATCTTACACTGAAATATACACTGAATTTTTTTTTTTATTTTTTTTATTTTTTAACATGCAATGATTTTAATGAGTTATATGAACTGTAAGGAAACCAAGTCAAGTGAAATAACTGAATTAGGCCTTAGTCTATGGATTTCACATGACTGGGAATGCAGATATGCATCTGTTGGTCACATATCAACAACAACAAAAAGGTAGAGGCGTGGATCAGGAAACCAGTCAGTATTCGGAGTGACCGGCATTTGCTTCATGCAGCGCGACACATCTCCTTCTTGATCCGGCTGTTGATTGTGGCCTGTGGAATGTTGTCCCCACTCCTCTTCAGTGGCTGTCGGAAGTTTCTGGATATCGGCGGGAACTGGAACACGCTGTCATACGAGTCAATCCAGAGCATCCCAAACATGATCAATGGGTTGACATGTCTGGTTAGTATGCAGGACATGGAAGAACTGGGACATTTTAAGCTTCCAGGAATTGTGTACTGATCCTTGTGACATGGTGCTGTGCATTATCGTGGTGAAACATGAGGTGATGGCGGCAGATGAATGGCACGACAATGGGCCTCAGGATCTCATCACTGTATCTCTGTGCATTCAGATTTGCCATCGGTAAAATGCACTTATGTTCGTTGTCTCTCGTTTATGCCTGTCCCCGTACCATAACATCGCCGCCACCGTGGGGCACTCTGTTCACAACGTTGACATCAGCAAACCGCTCGCCCACACACAACGCCATATACGCTGTCTGGCATCTGCCTGTTACAGTTGAAACCAGGATTCATCCATGAAGAGCACACTTCTCCAGCAGCCATCGGAGGTGAGCATTTTCCAACTGAATTCGGTTACGACACCAAACTGCAGTCAGGTCAAGACCCCGGTGAGGACGACGAGCACTCAGATCAGCTTCCCTGAGATGGTTTCTGACAGTTTGTGCAGAAATGAGTTGGTTGTGCAAACCCACAGTTTCATCAGCTGTCTGGGTGGCTGGTGTCAGACAATCCCGCAGGTGAAGAAGACGGATGTGGAGGTTCTGGGCCTGCTTGGTCTGCGGTTGTGAGGCCGGTTGGACGTACTGCCAGATTCTCTAAAGTTTACTGTAGAGAAATGAACATTTCAATTATTTGTCAACAACCCTGGTGGACATTTCTGCAGTCAGCCTGCCAATTGCACACTCCCTCAACTTGAGACATCTGTGGCATTGTGTCGTTGTGACAAAACTGCACATTTTAGAGTGACCTTTTTATTGTGCCCAGCACAAAGTGCACCTGTGTAGTGATCATGCTGTTTAATCAGCTTCTTGATATGCCACACCTGTCAGGTGGATTATCTTGGCAAAGGATAAAATGCTCACTAACAGGGATGTGAACACATTTGTAGACAATGGAAAGTTTCTGGGATCTTTTAATTTCAGCTTATGAAACATGAGATCAACACTTAACATGATGCATTTCTATTGTTTGTTGAGTGTATTAACAAAGTTACGTTATACATACGGTTTATATATTTACAGACAATTATAGTGTTTGATTTAGCGCATAATAGTCTCTCTAGTGGTCACCTAGCTCTGGTCTTAGTTAGAGGAACGGTCTAGTGCCCTGGACCAGAGCTAGTGGACGTCTTGTGTGCCAAAAGTGGTTAGAGAGAAGACAAATCCAACTTCGGTTACCAGAGGTCTCCATGTCTACCTGATCAGTCTCATACAATGGGGAAAAAACTTGTCATTGTCCCACACAATGACATCCGTGAGGGGAGTGTGGATCTGTCTATCTGTCATTTGTCACACGCTATCTGACAGCACTGGGACAATTTGTGGATTAAACTTGGGTGAATGATGCCTCTTGCCATAGAGATCTGACATTTTACAAAATTACACTGATTGGCCCAAGACAGGAGCTATGGTAATTAACTGAAATGTGTTAGTCACATTAGTTCATGTTTACTGTTGTCTTGTTTTTTTTTTTTTTTTCGTTTTTTTTTTTGATAAATAT
Source organism: Oncorhynchus mykiss (assembly GCF_013265735.2). Lineage (NCBI taxonomy): Eukaryota > Metazoa > Chordata > Actinopteri > Salmoniformes > Salmonidae > Oncorhynchus > Oncorhynchus mykiss. The sequence continues at coordinate 69,129,791 of NC_048582.1, forward strand.
CTTAGGTGATTACCTTCCTGTTCAACTCAAGGCAGTAGAAGGCAAACGTGTTTAGGCTCTAAAACGAGAATAGTTTTTAATATAACTTACTTCCACACAGAGCTGTAACAATGCCTTGTATACACACACACACACACACACCTCCTGTGCATAATGTAAATATATGTAAGTAAAAGTTGTATATCTTTTGATATTCGTGCCAGAAAGTGATCTGAACGGGTGTTCGAAGTAGTTATTTAATAAATGTTATACTAATTGATGCAGTATTGTGCTTTTGTCTGTCAGAATTCATTAAGGAAATACATTTCCTATCAACGTGATGTACAGCTGATGTAACGAAAGGGTCACCCCCCCCCCCTGCCCTGCCCTAGAGTAATGAGAGACTACCAGACAGCTAGCCAGTCATCTCTAGAGTAATGAGAGACTACCAGACAGCTAACCAGTCATCCCTAGAGTAATGAGAGACTACCAGACAGCTAACCAGTCATCTCTAGAGTAATGAAAGACTACCAGACAGCTAACCAGTCATCCCTAGAGTAATGAGAGACTACCAGACAGCTTGCCAGTCATCTCTAGAGTAATGAGAGACTACCAGACAGCTAGCCAGTCATCTCTAGAGTAATGAGAGACTACCAGACAGCTAGCCAGTCATCTCTAGAGTAATGAGACTACCAGACAGCTAACCAGTCATCCCTAGAGTAATGAGAGACTACCAGACAGCTAACCAGTCATCTCTAGAGTAATGAAAGACTACCAGACAGCTAACCAGTCATCCCTAGAGTAATGAGAGACTACCAGACAGCTAGCCAGTCATCTCTAGAGTAATGAGAGACTACCAGACAGCTAGCCAGTCATCTCTAGAGTAATGAGAGACTACCAGACAGCTAGCCAGTCATCTCTAGAGTAATGAGAGACTACCAGACAGCTAGCCAGTCATCTCTAGAGTAATGAGAGACTACCAGACAGCTAGCCAGTCATCCCTAGAGTAATGAGAGACTACCAGACAGCGAACCAGTCATCCATAGAGTAATGAGAGACTACCAGACAGCTAACCAGTCATCCCTAGAGTAATAAAAGACTACCAGACAGCTAACCAGTCACCCCTAGAGGAATGAAAGACTACCAGACAGCTAACCAGTCATCCCTAGAGTAATGAGAGACTACCAGACAGCTAACCAGTCACCCCTAGAGGAATGAAAGACTACCAGACAGCTAACCAGTCATCCATAGAGTAATGAGAGACTACCAGACAGCTAACCAGTCATCCCTAGAGTAATGAAAGACTACCAGACAGCTAACCAGTCACCCCTAGAGTAATGAAAGACTACCAGACAGCTAACCAGTCACCCCTAGAGTAATGAAAGACTACCAGACAGCTAACCAGTCATCCCTAGAGTAATGAAAGACTACCAGACAGCTAACCAGTCACCCATAGAGTAATGAAAGACTACCAGACAGCTAACCAGTCATCCCTAGAGTAATGAAAGACTACCAGACAGCTAACCAGTCATCCATAGAGTAATGAAAGACTACCAGACAGCTAACCAGTCATCCCTAGAGTAATGAAAGACTACCAGACAGCTAACAAGTCATCCCTAGAGTAATGAAAGACTACCAGACAGCTAACCAGTCACCCATAGAGTAATGAAAGACTACCAGACAGCTAACCAGTCATCCATAGAGTAATGAAAGACTACCAGACAGCTAACCAGTCATCCATAGAGTAATGAAATACTACCAGACAGCTAACCAGTCACCCATAGAGTAATGAAAGACTACCAGACAGCTAACCAGTCATCCCTAGAGTAATGAAAGACTACCAGACAGCTAACCAGTCATCCATAGAGTAATGAAAGACTACCAGACAGCTAACCAGTCATCCCTAGAGTAATGAAAGACTACCAGACAGCTAACAAGTCATCCCTAGAGTAATGAAAGACTACCAGACAGCTAACCAGTCACCCATAGAGTAATGAAAGACTACCAGACAGCTAACCAGTCATCGCTAGAGTAATGAAAGACTACCAGACAGCTAACAAGTCATCCATAGAGTAATGAAAGACTACCAGACAGCTAACCAGTCATCGCTAGAGTAATGAAAGACTACCAGACAGCTAACAAGTCATCCATAGAGTAATGAAAGACTACCAGACAGCTAACCAGTCATCGCTAGAGTAATGAAAGACTACCAGACAGCTAACCAGTCATCGCTAGAGTAATGAAATACTACCAGACAGCTAACCAGTCACCCCTAGAGTAATGAAAGACTACCAGACAGCTAACCAGTCATCGCTAGAGTAATGAAAGACTACCAGACAGCTAACCAGTCACCCCTAGAGTAATGAAAGACTACCAGACAGCTAACCAGTCATCCATAGAGTAATGAAAGACTACCAGACAGCTAACCAGTCATCGCTAGAGTAATGAAAGACTACCAGACAGCTAACCAGTCATCCATAGAGTAATGAAAGACTACCAGACAGCTAACCAGTCATCGCTAGAGTAATGAAAGACTACCAGACAGCTAACAAGTCATCCATAGAGTAATGAAAGACTACCAGACAGCTAACAAGTCATCCATAGAGTAATGAAAGACTACCAGACAGCTAACCAGTCATCGCTAGAGTAATGAAAGACTACCAGACAGCTAACCAGTCACCCCTAGAGTAATGAAAGACTACCAGACAGCTAACCAGTCACCCCTAGAGTAATGAAAGACTACCAGACAGCTAACCAGTCATCCATAGAGTAATGAAAGACTACCAGACAGCTAACCAGTCACCCCTAGAGTAATGAGAGACTACCAGACAGCTAACCAGTCATCCATAGAGTAATGAAAGACTACCAGAGAGCTAACCAGTCATCGCTAGAGTAATGAGAGACTACCAGACAGCTAACCAGTCATCCCTAGAGTAATGAAATACTACCAGACAGCTAACCAGTCATCTCTAGAGTAATGAAAGACTACCAGACAGCTAACCAGTCATCTCTAGAGTAATGAAAGACTACCAGACAGCTAACCAGTCACCCCTAGAGTAATGAAAGACTACCAGACAGCTAACCAGTCACCCCTAGAGTAATGAAAGACTACCAGACAGCTAACCAGTCATCCCTAGAGTAATGAGAGACTACCAGACAGCTAGGAAATGTACTTGTAGACTTACTGCTGCCTTTATAATGAGAGGCTCCACAGTTGAGCATCACTGTCGTATACAATAATGCCATGTTTCATATTCAACCCCCCCTCTGTGTAGATCTGGTGCATTAGGAGAAATCACAGGTCTTCATTCCAAATCAGTGGGAGAGATTGGATATCCAGCGTCCATACCAGCAGCATATTGCAGATTATATAGGGCAATGTTTATGTTTGAAAGGGGCCTATAAATGGCCAAATTGAGTGTGCATTGCTGTGTAACTATAGAAAAAGTGGACTGTATAAGGATGTTTGATTGGGGTTTCAGAGTTCAAAGTGACAACACGATGCATTAATAAGAAAAGCAGATGAAATGAGATGAAACAGGAAATCCACAGTTTGGGGTTTTTATTAAACAAAACACAGGAGCACAAGGGGAAAGGTTGTGTTTTACTAAAGAGGGAAAAACATACAAGGAGGAAGTTAAACATGTTAGTTATTCACATAAAAGCATGAATGACAGATGCAAAAAATATATATATATACATTTAGATTTAAAAACCAAATGTGGATTTATCTTACATACTGGACTGGCGGGATGCTGTACTAAATATGACAGAAGCACATACACTGGTTCTTTTAACAGTATAATTTTATACATTTGCTACAGTCATGAAAGGTACTCACTTGTCAGTCACGCACGACATGGAAAGGAAACATGTTAGACTCCCCATTCTATCACCAACAGAAATAAGGGAGACTGGAAGGAGAAACTGCTGCTTACAAAGTCATGGTGCTAATGAGCAGAGTAGGGGCAGGGCAAGGGAGGGGTGTGGTCAGAGTAGGGGCAGGGCAAGGGAGGGGTGTGGTCAGAGTAGGGGCAGGGCAAGGGAGGGGGTGTGGTCAGAGTAGGGGTAGGGCAAGGGCGGGGGTTTGGTCAGAGTAGAGACAGGTACAGGGCAAGGGAGGGGGGGTCAGAGTAGAGACAGGGGCAGGTCAAGGGAGGGGTGTGGTCAGAGTAGAGACAGGGGCAGGGCAAGGGAGGGGAGTGGTCAGAGTAGGGGCAGGGCAAGGGAGGGGTGTGGTAAGAGTAGGGGCAGGGCAAGGGAGGGGTGTGGTCAGAGTAGAGACAGGGCAAGGGGGTGTGGTCAGAGTAGAGACAGGGCAAAGGGGTGTGGTCAGAGTAGAGACAGGGCAAGGGAGGGGTGTGGTCAGAGTAGGGGCAGGGCAAAGGAGATCTACTGTCTCTATTATATTATGACAGACCAGCTAGATCTACTGTCTCTATTATAATATGACAGACAAGCTAGATCTACTGTCTCTATTGTATTATGACAGACCAGCTAGATCTACTGTCTCTATTATAATAGGATAGATCAGCTAGATCTGCTGTCTCTATTATATAATGACAGACCAGCTAGATCTACTGTCTCTATTATATTATGACAGACCAGCTAGATCTGCTGTCTCTATTATATTATGACAGACCAGCTAGTTATATCCTCTCTATTATAGTATGACAGACCAGCTTGATCTACTGTCTCTATTATAATATGACAGACCAGCTAGATCTGCTGTCTCTATTATATTATGACAGACCAGCTAGATCTATCCTCTCTATTATAGTATGACAGACAAGCTTGATCTACTGTCTCTATTATAATATGACAGACCATCTAGATCTACTGTCTCTATTATATTATGACAGACCAGGTAGATCTACTGTCTCTATTATATTATGACAGACCAGCTAGATCTACTGTCTCAATTATATTATGAAAGACCAGCTAGATCTACTGTCTCTATTATAATATGACATACCAGCTAGATCTACTGTCTCTATTATAATATGACAGACCAGCTAGATCTACTGTCTCCATTATATTATGACAGACCAGCTAGATCTACTGTCTCTAATATATTATGACAGACCAGCTAGAGCTACTGTCTCTATCATAATATGACAGACCAGCTAGATCTACTGTCTCTATTATATTATGACAGACCGTCTAGATCTACGGTCTTGATTATATTATGACAGACCAGCTAGATCTATACTCTCTATAATATTTTGACAGACCATATAGATCTACTGTCTAATATTATGACAGACCAGCTAAATCTACTGTCTCTATGATATTATGCCAGACAAGCTAGATCTGCTGTCTCTATTATATTATGTCAGTCCAGCTAGATCTACTGTCTCTATGGCTCTATTATATTATGACAGACCAGCCAGATCTACTGTCTCCATTATATTATGACATACCAGCTAGATCTACTGTCTCTATTATAATATGACAGACCAGCTAGATCTACTGTCTCTATTATAATATGACAGACCAGCTAGATCTACTGTCTCTATTATATTATGACAGACCAGCTAGATCTACTGTCTCTATTATAGTATATAACTGACCAGCTAGATCTACTGTCTCTATTATATTTTGACAGACCAGCTAGATCTACTGTCTCTATTATATTATGACAGACCAGCTAGATCTACTGTCTATATTATAATATGACAGACCAGCTAGATCTACTGTCTCTATTATAATATGACAGACCAGCTAGATCTAATGTCTCGATTATATTATGACAGACCAGCTAGATCTATCCTCTATATTATATTATGACAGACCATTTAGATCTACTGTCTCCATTATATTATGACAGACCAGCTAGATCTACGTCTCTATGATATTATGACAGACCAGCTAGATCTACTGTGTCCATTATACTATGACGGACCAGCTAGATCTACTGTCTCTATTATAATATACAACATATACAACATACCAGCTAGATATACTGTCTCTATTATATTATGAAAGACCAGCTAGATCTGCTGTCTCTATTATATTGTGACAGACCAGCTAGATCTACTGTCTCAATTATATTATGAACGACCAGCTAGATCTGCTGTCTCTATTATATTATGACAGACCAGCTAGATCTGCTGTCTCTATTATATTATGACAGACCAGCTAGATCTGCTGTCTCTATTATATTGTGACAGACCAGCTAGATCTACTGTCTCAATTATATTATGAACGACCAGCTAGATCTGCTGTCTCTATTATATTATGACAGACCAGCTAGATCTACTGTCTCATATTATGACAGACCAGCTAGATCTACGTCTCTATTATATTATGACAGACCAGCTAGATCTACTGTCTCTATTATATTATGACAGACCAGCTAGATCTACTGTCTCTATTATAGTATGATAGACCAGCTAGATCTACTGTCTCTATTATATTATGGCAGACCAGCTAGATCTACTGTCTCTATTATATTATGACAGACCAGCTTGATCTACTGTCTCTATTATATTATGACAGACCAGCTAGATCTACTGTCTCTATTATAATATGACAGACAAGCTAGATCTACTGTCTCTATTATATTATGACAGACCAGCTAGATCTACTGTCTCTATTATAATAGGATAGATCAGCTAGATCTGCTGTCTCTATTATATTATGACAGACCAGCTAGATCTACTGTCTCTATTATATTATGACAGACCAGCTAGATCTGCTGTCTCTATTATAGTATGACAGACCAGCTTGATCTACTGTCTCTATTATAATATGACAGACCAGCTAGATCTACTGTCTCTATTATAATAGGATAGATCAGCTAGATCTGCTGTCTCTATTATATTATGAAAGACCAGCTAGATCTACTGTCTCTATCATAATATGACAGACCAGCTAGATCTATCCTCTCTATTATAGTATGACAGACCAGCTTGATCTACTGTCTCTATTATAATATGACAGACCAGCTAGATCTGCTGTCTCTATTATATTATGACAGACCAGCTAGATCTATCCTCTCTATTATAGTATGACAGACCAGCTTGATCTACTGTCTCTATTATAATATGACAGACCATCTAGATCTACTGTCTCTATTATATTATGACAGACCAGGTAGATCTACTGTCTCTATTATATTATGACAGACCAGCTAGATCTACTGTCTCAATTATATTATGAAAGACCAGCTAGATCTACTGTCTCTATTATAATATGACAGACCAGCTAGATCTACTGTCTCTATTATACTATGACAGACCAGCTAGATCTACTGTCTCCATTATATTATGACAGACCAGCTAGATCTACTGTCTCTAATATATTATGACAGACCAGCTAGAGCTACTGTCTCTATCATAATATGACAGACCAGCTAGATCTACTGTCTCTATTATATTATGACAGACCGTCTAGATCTATGGTCTTGATTATATTATGACAGACCAGCTAGATCTATACTCTCTATAATATTTTGACAGACCATATAGATCTACTGTCTAATATTATGACAGACCAGCTAAATCTACTGTCTCTATGATATTATGACAGACCAGCTAGATCTGCTGTCTCTATTATATTATGTCAGTCCAGCTAGATCTACTGTCTCTATGGCTCTATTACATTATGACAGACCAGCCAGATCTACTGTCTCTATTATATTTTGACAGACCAGCTAGATCTACTGTCTCTATTATATTATGACAGACCAGCTAGATCTACTGTCTCTATTATAATATGACAGACCAGCTTGATCTACTGTCTCTATTATAATATGACAGACCAGCTAGATCTACTGTCTCTATTATATTATGACAGACCAGCTAGATCTACTGTCTCTATTATAGTATATAACTGACCAGCTAGATCTACTGTCTCTATTATATTTTGACAGACCAGCTAGATCTACTGTCTCTATTATATTATGACAGACCAGCTAGATCTACTGTCTCTATTATAATATGACAGACCAGCTCGATCTACTGTCTCTATTATAATATGACAGACCAGCTAGATCTAATGTCTCGATTATATTATGACAGACCAGCTACATCTACTGTCTCTATTATAGTATATAACTGACCAGCTAGATCTACTGTCTCTATTATATTTTGACAGACCAGCTAGATCTACTGTCTCTATTATATTATGAAAGACCAGCTAGATCTGCTCTCTCTATTATATTGTGACAGACCAGCTAGATCTACTGTCTCAATTATATTATGAACGAACAGCTAGATCTGCTGTCTCTATTATATTATGACAGACCAGCTAGATCTACTGTCTCTATTATAATATGACAGACCAGCTAGATCTACTGTCTCGATTATATTATGACAGACCAGCTAGATCTATCCTCTATATTATAGTATGACAGACCAGCTAGATCTACTGTCTCCATTATATTATGACAGACCAGCTAGATCTACGTCTCTATTATATTATGACAGACCAGCTAGATCTACTGTGTCCATTATATTATAACAGACCAGCTAGATCTACTGTCTCTATTATATTATGACGGACCAGCTAGATCTACTGTCTCAATTATAATATATAACATACCAGCTAGATATACTGTCTCTATTATATTATGAAAGACCAGCTAGATCTATACTCTCTATAATATTTTGACAGACCATATAGATCTACTGTCTAATATTATGACAGACCAGCTAAATCTACTGTCTCTATGATATTATGACAGACCAGCTAGATCTGCTGTCTCTATTATATTATGTCAGTCCAGCTAGATCTACTGTCTCTATGGCTCTATTATATTATGACAGACCAGCCAGATCTACTGTCTCTATTATATTTTGACAGACCAGCTAGATCTACTGTCTCTATTATATTATGACAGACCAGCTAGATCTACTGTCTCTATTATAATATGACAGACCAGCTTGATCTACTGTCTCTATTATAATATGACAGACCAGCTAGATCTACTGTCTCTATTATATTATGACAGACCAGCTAGATCTACTGTCTCTATTATAGTATATAACTGACCAGCTAGATCTACTGTCTCTATCATATTTTGACAGACCAGCTAGATCTACTGTCTCTATTATATTATGACAGACCAGCTAGATCTACTGTCTCTATTATAATATGACAGACCAGCTCGATCTACTGTCTCTATTATAATATGACAGACCAGCTAGATCTAATGTCTCGATTATATTATGACAGACCAGCTAGATCTACTGTCTCTATTATAGTATATAACTGACCAGCTAGATCTACTGTCTCTATTATATTTTGACAGACCAGCTAGATCTACTGTCTCTATTATATTATGAAAGACCAGCTAGATCTGCTCTCTCTATTATATTGTGACAGACCAGCTAGATCTACTGTCTCAATTATATTATGAACGAACAGCTAGATCTGCTGTCTCTATTATATTATGACAGACCAGCTAGATCTACTGTCTCTATTATAATATGACAGACCAGCTAGATCTACTGTCTCGATTATATTATGACAGACCAGCTAGATCTATCCTCTATATTATAGTATGACAGACCAGCTAGATCTACTGTCTCCATTATATTATGACAGACCAGCTAGATCTACTGTCTCTATTATAATATGACAGACCAGCTCGATCTACTGTCTCTATTATAATATGACAGACCAGCTAGATCTAATGTCTCGATTATATTATGACAGACCAGCTAGATCTACTGTCTCTATTATAGTATATAACTGACCAGCTAGATCTACTGTCTCTATTATATTTTGACAGACCAGCTAGATCTACTGTCTCTATTATATTATGAAAGACCAGCTAGATCTGCTCTCTCTATTATATTGTGACAGACCAGCTAGATCTACTGTCTCAATTATATTATGAACGAACAGCTAGATCTGCTGTCTCTATTATATTATGACAGACCAGCTAGATCTACTGTCTCTATTATAATATGACAGACCAGCTAGATCTACTGTCTCGATTATATTATGACAGACCAGCTAGATCTATCCTCTATATTATAGTATGACAGACCAGCTAGATCTACTGTCTCCATTATATTATGACAGACCAGCTAGATCTACGTCTCTATTATATTATGACAGACCAGCTAGATCTACTGTGTCCATTATATTATAACAGACCAGCTAGATCTACTGTCTCTATTATATTATGACGGACCAGCTAGATCTACTGTCTCAATTATAATATATAACATACCAGCTAGATATACTGTCTCTATTATATTATGAAAGACCAGCTAGATCTGCTGTCTCTATTATATTATGACAGACCAGCTAGATCTACTGTTTCAATTATATTATGAACGACGAGCTAGATCTGCTGTCACTATTAAATTATGACAGACCAGCTAGATCTACTGTCTCTATAATATTATAACAGACCAGCTAGATCTACTGTCTATATTATATTATGACAGACCAGCTAGATCTACTGTCTCTATTAAATTATGACAGACCAGCTAGATCTACTGTGTCTATTATATTATGACAGACCAGCTAGATCTACTGTCTTGATTATATTATGACAGACCAGCTAGATCTACTGTCTCAAATTATGACAAACCAGCTAGATCTACGTCTCTATTATATTATGACAGACCAGCTAGATCTACTGTCTCTATTATATTATGACAGACCAGGTAGATCTACTGTCTCTATTATATTATGACAGACCAGCTAGATCTACTGTCTCTATTATATTATGATAGACCAGCTAGATCTACTGTCTCTATTATATTATGACAGACCAGCTAGATCTACTGTCTCTATTATATTATGACAGACCAGCTAGATCTACTGTCTCAATTATATTTTGACAGACCAGCTAGATCTACTATCTCTGTTATATTATGACAGATCAGCTAGATCTACTGTCTCTATTATATTATGACAGACCAGCTAGACCTACTGTCTCTATTATATTTTGACAGACCAGCTAGATCTACTGTCTCTATTATATTTTGACAGACCAGCTTGATCTACTGTCTCTATTATATTATGACAGACCAGCTAGATCTACTGTGTCCATTATATTATGACAGACCAGCTAGATCTACTGTCTCTATTATATTATGACAGACCAGCTAGATCTATCCTCTCTCTAATATTATGACAGACTGCTAGATCTACTGTCTCTAATATAATATATAACATACCAGCTAGATCTACTGTCTCATATTATGACAGACCAGCTAGATCTACTATCTCTATAATACTATGACAGACCAGCTAGATCTACGGTCCCTGTTATATTATGACAGACCAGCTAGATATAATGTCTCTATTATATTTTGACAGACCAGGTAGATCTATGTCTCTATTATATTATGACAGACCAGCTAGATCTACTGTGTCGTTTATATTATGACAGACCAGCTAGACCTACTGTCTCTATTATATTTTGACAGACCAGTTAGATCTACTGTCTCTATTATATTATGACAGACCAGCTAGATCTACTGTCTCTATTATATTTTGACAGACCAGGTAGATCTACATCTCTATTAAATTATGACAGACCAGGTAGATCTACTGTCTCTATTATATTATGACAGACCAGCTAGATCTACTGTCTCTATTATATTATGATAGACCAGCTAGATCTACTGTCTCTATTATATTATGACAGACCAGCTAGATCTTCTGTCTCTATTATACTATGACAGACCAGCTTGATCTACTGTCTCTATTATATGATGACAGACCAGCTAGATCTACTGTCTCTATTATGTTATGACAGACCAGCTAGATCTACTGTCTCTATTATATTATGACAGACCAGCTAGATCTACTGTCTCTATTATGTTATGACAGACCAGCTTGATCTACTGACTCTATTATATTTTGACGGACCAGGTAGATCTACATCTCTATTAAATTATGACAGACCAGGTAGATCTACTGTCTCTATTATATTATGACAGACCAGCTAGATCTACTGTCTCTATTATATTATGATAGACCAGCTAGATCTACTGTCTCTATTATATTATGACAGACCAGCTAGATCTACTGTCTCAATTATATTATGACAGACCAGCTAGATCTACTGTCTCAATTATAATATATAACATACCAGCTAGATATACTGTCTCTATTATATTATGAAAGACCAGCTAGATCTGCTGTCTCTATTATATTATGACAGACCAGCTAGATCTACTGTTTCAATTATATTATCAACGACGAGCTAGATCTGCTGTCACTATTAAATTATGACAGACCAGCTAGATCTACTGTCTCTATAATATTATAACAGACCAGCTAGATCTACTGTCTATATTATATTATGACAGACCAGCTAGATCTACTGTCTCTATTAAATTATGACAGACCAGCTAGATCTACTGTGTCTATTATATTATGACAGACCAGCTAGATCTACAGTCTTGATTATATTATGACAGACCAGCTAGATCTACTGTCTCAAATTATGACAAACCAGCTAGATCTACGTCTCTATTATATTATGACAGACCAGCTAGATCTACTGTCTCTATTATATTATGACAGACCAGGTAGATCTACTGTCTCTATTATATTATGACAGACCAGCTAGATCTACTGTCTCTATTATATTATGATAGACCAGCTAGATCTACTGTCTCTATTATATTATGACAGACCAGCTAGATCTACTGTCTCTATTATATTATGACAGACCAGCTAGATCTACTGTCTCAATTATATTTTGACAGACCAGCTAGATCTACTATCTCTGTTATATTATGACAGATCAGCTAGATCTACTGTCTCTATTATATTATGACAGACCAACTAGACCTACTGTCTCTATTATATTTTGACAGACCAGCTAGATCTACTGTCTCTATTATATTTTGACAGACCAGCTTGATCTACTGTCTCTATTATATTATGACAGACCAGCTAGATCTACTGTGTCCATTATATTATGACAGACCAGCTAGATCTACTGTCTCTATTATATTATGACAGACCAGCTAGATCTATCCTCTCTCTAATATTATGACAGACTGCTAGATCTACTGTCTCTAATATAATATATAACATACCAGCTAGATCTACTGTCTCATATTATGACAGACCAGCTAGATCTACTATCTCTATAATACTATGACAGACCAGCTAGATCTACGGTCTCTGTTATATTATGACAGACCAGCTAGATTTAATGTCTCTATTATATTTTGACAGACCAGGTAGATCTATGTCTCTATTATATTATGACAGACCAGCTAGATCTACTGTGTCGTTTATATTATGACAGACCAGCTAGACCTACTGTCTCTATTATATTTTGACAGACCAGTTAGATCTACTGTCTCTATTATATTATGACAGACCAGCTAGATCTACTGTCTCTATTATATTTTGACAGACCAGGTAGATCTACATCTCTATTAAATTATGACAGACCAGGTAGATCTACTGTCTCTATTATATTATGATAGACCAGCTAGATCTACTGTCTCTATTATATTATGACAGACCAGCTAGATCTACTGTCTCTATTATACTATGACAGACCAGCTTGATCTACTGTCTCTATTATATTATGACAGACCAGCTAGATCTACTGTCTCTATTATGTTATGACAGACCAGCTAGATCTACTGTCTCTATTATATTATGACAGACCAGCTAGATCTACTGTCTCTATTATATTATGATAGACCAGCTAGATCTACTGTCTCTATTATATTATGACAGACCAGCTAGATCTACTGTCTCTATTATACTATGACAGACCAGCTTGATCTACTGTCTCTATTATATTATGACAGACCAGCTAGATCTACTGTCTCTATTATGTTATGACAGACCAGCTAGATCTACTGTCTCTATTATATTATTACAGACCAGCTAGATCTACTGTCTCTATTATGTTATGACAGACCAGCTTGATCTACTGTCTCTATTATATTTTGACAGACCAGGTAGATCTACATCTCTATTAAATTATGACAGACCAGGTAGATCTACTGTCTCTATTATATTATGACAGACCAGCTAGATCTACTGTCTCTATTATATTATGATAGACCAGCTAGATCTACTGTCTCTATTATATTATGACAGACCAGCTAGATCTACTGTCTCAATTATATTATGACAGACCAGCTAGATCTACTGTCTCCATTATATTATGACAGACCAGCTAGATCTACTGTCTCTAATATATTATGACAGACCAGCTAGAGCTACTGTGTCTATCATAATATGACAGACCAGCTAGATCTATTGTCTCTATTATATTATGACAGACCGTCTAGATCTACTGTCTTGATTATATTATTACAGACAAGCTAGATCTATACTCTCTATAATATTTTGACAGACCATATAGATCTACTGTCTAATATTATGACAGACCAGCTAAATCTACTGTCTCTATGATATTATGACAGACCAGCTAGATCTGCTGTCTCTATTATATTATGTCAGTCCAGCTAGATCTACTGTCTCTATGGCTCTATTATACTATGACAGACCAGCTAGATCTACTGTCTCTATTATATTTTGACAAACCAGCTAGTTCTACTGTCTCTATTATAATATGACAGACCAGCTAGATCTACTGTCTCTATTATAATATGACAGACCAGCTAGATCTACTGTCTCTATTATAGTATATAACTGACCAGCTAGATCTACTGTCTCTATTATATTTCGACAGACCAGCTAGATCTACTGTCTCTATTATATTATGACAGACCAGCTAGATCTACTGTCTCTATTATAATATGACAGACCAGCTAGATCTATTGTCTCTATTATAATATGACAGACCAGCTAGATCTACTGTCTCGATTATATTATGACAGACAAGCTAGATCTATCCTCTATATTATAGTATGACAGACCAGCTAGATCTACGTCTCTATGATATTATGACAGACCAGCTAGATCTACGTCTCTATGATATTATGACAGACCAGCTAGATCTACGTCTCTATTATATTATAACAGACCAGCTAGATCTACTGTGTCTATTATATTATGACAGACCAGCTAGACCTACTGTCTTGATTATATTATGACAGACCAGCTAGATCTACTGTCTCATATTATGACAGACCAGCTAGATCTATGTCTCTATTATATTATGACAGACCAGGTAGATCTACTGTCTCTATTATATTATGACAGACCAGCTAGATCTACTGTCTCAATTATATTATGACAGACCAGGTAGATCTACTGTCTCTATTATATTATGACAGACCAGCTAGATCTACTGTCTCTGTTATATTATGACAGATCAGCTAGATCTACTGTCTCTATTATAATATGACAGACCAGCTAGATCTACTGTCTCTATTATAGTGTTTAACTGACCAGCTAGATCTACTGTCTCTATTATATTTTGACAGACCAGCTAGATCTACTGTCTCTATTATATTATGACAGACCAGCTAGATCTACTGTCTCTATTATAATATGACAGACCAGCTAGATCTACTGTCTCTATTATAATATGACAGACCAGCTAGATCTACTGTCTCGATTATATTATGACAGACCAGCTAGATATATCCTCTATATTATAGTATGACAGACCAGCTAGATCTACTGTCTCCATTATATTATGACAGACAGCTAGATCTACGTCTCTATGATATTATGACAGACCAGCTAGATCTACTGTGTCCATTATATTATGACAGACCAGCTGGATCTACTGTCTCTATTATATTATGACGGACCAGCTAGATCTACTGTCTTTATTATAATATATAACATACCAGCTAGATATACTGTCTCTATTATATTATGAAAGACCAGCTAGATCTGCTGTCTCTATTATATTATGACAGACCAGCTAGATCTACTGTCTCAATTATATTATGAACGACCAGCTAGATCTGCTGTCTCTATTATATTATGACAGACCAGCTAGATCTACTGTCTCCATTATATTATGACAGACCAGCTAGATCTACGTCTCTATTATATTATGACAGACCGTCTAGATCTACGGTCTTGATTATATTATGACAGACCAGCTAGGTCTATACTCTCTATAATATTTTGACAGACCGTATAGATCTACTGTCTAATATTATGACAGACCAGCTAAATCTACTGTCTCTATGATATTATGACAGACCAGCTAGATCTGCTGTCTCTATTATATTATGTCAGTCCAGCTAGATCTACTGTCTCTATGGCTCTATTATATTATGACAGACCAGCTAGATCTACTGTCTCTATTATAATATGACAGACCAGCTAGATCTACTGTCTCTATTATAACATGACAGACCAGCTAGATCTGCTGTCTCTATTATATTATGTCAGTCCAGCTAGATCTACTGTCTCTATGGCTCTATTATATCATGACAGACCAGCTAGATCTACTGTCTCTATTATAATATGACAGACCAGGTAGATCTACTGTCTCTATTATAACATGACAGACCAGCTAGATCTACGTCTCTATTATATTATGACAGACCAGCTAGATCTACTGTGTCCATTATATTATGACAGACCAGCTAGATCTACTGTCTCTATTATATTATGACGGACCAGCTAGATCTACTGTCTCTATTATAATATATAACATACCAGCTAGATATACTGTCTCTATTATATTATGAAAGACCAGCTAGATCTGCTGTCTCTATTATATTATGACAGACCAGCTAGATTTACTGTCTCAATTATATTATGAACGACGAGCTAGATCTGCTGTCTCTATTATATTATGACAGACCAGCTAGATCTACTGTCTCTATAATATTATAACAGACCAGCTAGATCTACTGTCTATATTATATTATGACAGACCAGCTAGATCTACTGTCTCTATTAAATTATGACATACCAACTAGATCTACTGTGTCTATTATATTATGACAGACCAGCTAGATCTACTGTCTTGATTATATTATGACAGACCAGCTAGATCTACTGTCTCAAATTATGACAAACCAGCTAGATCTACGTCTCTATTATATTATGACAGACTAGCTAGATCTACTGTCTCTATTATATTATGACAGACCAGGTAGATCTACTGTCTCTATTATATTATGACAGACCAGCTAGATCTACTGTCTCTATTATATTATGATAGACCAGCTAGATCTACTGTCTCTATTATATTATGACAGACCAGCTAGATCTACTGTCTCAATTATATTATGACAGACCAGCTAGATCTACTATCTCTGTTATATTATGACAGATCAGCTAAATCTACTGTCTCTATTATAATATGACAGACCAGCTAGATCTACTGTCTCTATTATAGTATATAACTGACCAGCTAGATCTACTGTCTCTATTATATTTCGACAGACCAGCTAGATCTACTGTCTCTATTATATTATGACAGACCAGCTAGATCTATCCTCTCTATAATATTATGACAGACTGCTAGATCTACTGTCTCTAATATAATATATAACATACCAGCTAGATCTACTGTCTCATATTATGACAGACCAGCTAGATCTACTGTCTCTATAATACTATGACAGACCAGCTAGATCTACTGTCTCTGTTATATTATGACAGACCAGCTAGACCTACTGTCTCTATTATCTTTTGACAGACCAGTTAGATCTACTGTCTCTATTATATTATGACAGACCAGCTAGATCTACTGTCTCTATTATATTTTGACAGACCAGGTAGATCTACATCTCTACTAAATTATGACAGACCAGGTAGATCTACTGTCTCTATTATATTATGACAGACCAGCTAGATCTACTGTCTCTATTATATTATGATAGACCAGCTAGATCTACTGTCTCTATTATATTATGACAGACCAGCTAGATCTACTGTCTCAATTATATTATGACAGACCAGCTAGATCTACTGTCTCTATTATACTATGACAGACCAGCTAGATCTACTGTCTCTATTATATTATGACAGACCAGCTAGATCTACTGTCTCTATTATAATATGACAGACCAGCTAGATCTACTGTCTCTATTATAATATGACAGACCAGCTAGATCTACTGTCTCGATTATATTATGACAGACCAGCTAGATATATCCTCTATATTATAGTATGACAGACCAGCTAGATCTACTGTCTCCATTATATTATGACAGACAGCTAGATCTACGTCTCTATGATATTATGACAGACCAGCTAGATCTACTGTGTCCATTATATTATGACAGACCAGCTGGATCTACTGTCTCTATTATATTATGACGGACCAGCTAGATCTACTGTCTTTATTATAATATATAACATACCAGCTAGATATACTGTCTCTATTATATTATGAAAGACCAGCTAGATCTGCTGTCTCTATTATATTATGACAGACCAGCTAGATCTACTGTCTCAATTATATTATGAACGACCAGCTAGATCTGCTGTCTCTATTATATTATGACAGACCAGCTAGATCTACTGTCTCCATTATATTATGACAGACCAGCTAGATCTACGTCTCTATTATATTATGACAGACCGTCTAGATCTACGGTCTTGATTATATTATGACAGACCAGCTAGGTCTATACTCTCTATAATATTTTGACAGACCGTATAGATCTACTGTCTAATATTATGACAGACCAGCTAAATCTACTGTCTCTATGATATTATGACAGACCAGCTAGATCTGCTGTCTCTATTATATTATGTCAGTCCAGCTAGATCTACTGTCTCTATGGCTCTATTATATTATGACAGACCAGCTAGATCTACTGTCTCTATTATAATATGACAGACCAGCTAGATCTACTGTCTCTATTATAACATGACAGACCAGCTAGATCTGCTGTCTCTATTATATTATGTCAGTCCAGCTAGATCTACTGTCTCTATGGCTCTATTATATCATGACAGACCAGCTAGATCTACTGTCTCTATTATAATATGACAGACCAGGTAGATCTACTGTCTCTATTATAACATGACAGACCAGCTAGATCTACGTCTCTATTATATTATGACAGACCAGCTAGATCTACTGTGTCCATTATATTATGACAGACCAGCTAGATCTACTGTCTCTATTATATTATGACGGACCAGCTAGATCTACTGTCTCTATTATAATATATAACATACCAGCTAGATATACTGTCTCTATTATATTATGAAAGACCAGCTAGATCTGCTGTCTCTATTATATTATGACAGACCAGCTAGATTTACTGTCTCAATTATATTATGAACGACGAGCTAGATCTGCTGTCTCTATTATATTATGACAGACCAGCTAGATCTACTGTCTCTATAATATTATAACAGACCAGCTAGATCTACTGTCTATATTATATTATGACAGACCAGCTAGATCTACTGTCTCTATTAAATTATGACATACCAACTAGATCTACTGTGTCTATTATATTATGACAGACCAGCTAGATCTACTGTCTTGATTATATTATGACAGACCAGCTAGATCTACTGTCTCAAATTATGACAAACCAGCTAGATCTACGTCTCTATTATATTATGACAGACTAGCTAGATCTACTGTCTCTATTATATTATGACAGACCAGGTAGATCTACTGTCTCTATTATATTATGACAGACCAGCTAGATCTACTGTCTCTATTATATTATGATAGACCAGCTAGATCTACTGTCTCTATTATATTATGACAGACCAGCTAGATCTACTGTCTCAATTATATTATGACAGACCAGCTAGATCTACTATCTCTGTTATATTATGACAGATCAGCTAAATCTACTGTCTCTATTATAATATGACAGACCAGCTAGATCTACTGTCTCTATTATAGTATATAACTGACCAGCTAGATCTACTGTCTCTATTATATTTCGACAGACCAGCTAGATCTACTGTCTCTATTATATTATGACAGACCAGCTAGATCTATCCTCTCTATAATATTATGACAGACTGCTAGATCTACTGTCTCTAATATAATATATAACATACCAGCTAGATCTACTGTCTCATATTATGACAGACCAGCTAGATCTACTGTCTCTATAATACTATGACAGACCAGCTAGATCTACTGTCTCTGTTATATTATGACAGACCAGCTAGACCTACTGTCTCTATTATCTTTTGACAGACCAGTTAGATCTACTGTCTCTATTATATTATGACAGACCAGCTAGATCTACTGTCTCTATTATATTTTGACAGACCAGGTAGATCTACATCTCTACTAAATTATGACAGACCAGGTAGATCTACTGTCTCTATTATATTATGACAGACCAGCTAGATCTACTGTCTCTATTATATTATGATAGACCAGCTAGATCTACTGTCTCTATTATATTATGACAGACCAGCTAGATCTACTGTCTCAATTATATTATGACAGACCAGCTAGATCTACTGTCTCTATTATACTATGACAGACCAGCTAGATCTACTGTCTCCATTATATTATGACAGACCAGCTAGATCTACTGTCTGTAATATGTTATGACAGACCAGCTAGAGCTACTGTCTCTATCATAATATGACAGACCAGCTAGATCTATTGTCTCTAATATATTATGACAGACCAGCTAGAGCTACTGTCTCTATCATAATATGACAGACCGTCTAGATCTACTGTCTTGATTATATTATTACAGACCAGCTAGATCTATACTCTCTATAATATTTTGACAGACCATATAGATCTACTGTCTAATATTATGACAGACCAGCTAAATCTACTGTCTCTATGATATTATGACAGACCAGCTAGATCTGCTGTCTCTATTATATTATGTCAGTCCAGCTAGATCTACTGTCTCTATGGCTCTATTATACTATGACAGACCAGCTAGATCTACTGTCTCTATTATATTTTGACAAACCAGCTAGTTCTACTGTCTCTATTATATCATGACTGACCAGCTAGATCTACTGTCTCTATTATAAAATGACAGACCAGCTAGATCTACTGTCTCTATTATAATATGACAGACCAGCTAGATCTACTGTCTCTATTATAGTATATAACTGACCAGCTAGATCTACTGTCTCTATTATATTTCGACAGACCAGCTAGATCTACTGTCTCTATTATATTATGACAGACCAGCTAGATCTACTGTCTCTATTATAATATGACAGACCAGCTAGATCTACTGTCTCTATTATAATATGACAGACCAGCTAGATCTACTGTCTCGATTATATTATGACAGACCAGCTAGATCTACTGTCTCTATTATATTATGACAGACCAGCTAGATCTACTGTCTCAATTATATTATGACAGACCAGCTAGATCTACTGTCTCTATTATACTATGACAGACCAGCTAGATCTACTGTCTCCATTATATTATGACAGACCAGCTAGATCTACTGTCTCTAATATATTATGACAGACCAGCTAGAGCTACTGTCTCTATCATAATATGACAGACCAGCTAGATCTATTGTCTCTAATATATTATGACAGACCAGCTAGAGCTACTGTCTCTATCATAATATGACAGACCGTCTAGATCTACTGTCTTGATTATATTATTAGAGACCAGCTAGATCTATACTCTCTATAATATTTTGACAGACCATATAGATCTACTGTCTAATATTATGACAGACCAGCTAGATCTACTGTCTCCATTATATTATGACAGACCAGCTAGATCTGCTGTCTCTATTATATTATGTCAGTCCAGCTAGATCTACTGTCTCTATGTCTCTATTATATTATGACAGACCAGCTAGATCTACTGTCTCTATTATATTTTGACAGACCAGCTAGTTCTACTGTCTCTATATCATGACAGACCAGCTAGATCTACTGTCTCTATTATAATATGACAGACCAGCTAGATCTACTGTCTCTATTGTCACATGACAGACCAGCTAGATCTACGTCTCTATTATATTATGACAGACCAGCTAGATCTGCTGTGTCCATTATATTATGACAGACCAGCTAGATCTACTGTCTCTATTATATTATGACGGACCAGCTAGATCTACTGTCTCTATTATAATATATAACATACCAGCTAGATATACTGTCTCTATTATATTATGAAAGAACAGCTAGATCTGCAGTCTCTATTATATTATGACAGACCAGCTAGATCTACTGACTCATATTATGACAGACCAGCTAGATCTACGTCTCTATTATATTATGACAGAGCAGCTAGATCTACTGTCTCTATTATATTATGACAGACCAGGTAGATCTACTGTCTCTATTATATTATGACAGAACAGCTAGATCTACTGTCTCTATTATATTATGATAGACCAGCTAGATCTACTGTCACTATTATATTATGACAGACCAGCTAGATCTACTGTCTCAATTATATTATGACAGACCAGCTAGATCTACTATCTCTGTTATATTATGACAGATCAGCTAGATCTACTGTCTCTATTATAATATGACAGACCAGCTAGATCTACTGTCTCTATTATAGTATATAACTGACCAGCTAGATCTACTGTCTCTATTATATTTTGACATACCAGCTAGATCTACTGTCTCTATTATATTATGACAGACCAGCTAGATCTACTGTCTCTATTATAATATGACAGACCAGCTAGATCTACTGTCTCTATTATAATATGACAGACCAGCTAGATCTACTGTCTCGATTATATTATGACAGACCAGCTAGATCTATCCTCTATATTATAGTATGACAGACCAGCTAGATCTACTGTCTCCATTATATTATGACAGACAGCTAGATCTACGTCTCTATGATATTATGACAGACCAGCTAGATCTACTGTGTCCATTATATTATGACAGACCAGCTGGATCTACTGTCTCTATTATATTATGACGGACCAGCTAGATCTACTGTCTTTATTATAATATATAACATACCAGCTAGATATACTGTCTCTATTATATTATGAAAGACCAGCTAGATCTGCTGTCTCTATTATATCATGAACGACGAGCTAGATCTGATGTCTCTATTATATTATGACAGACCAGCTAGATCTACTGTCTCTATAATATTATGACAGACCAGCTAGATCTACTGTCTCTATTATATTATGACAGACCAGGTAGATCTACTGTCTCTATTATATTATGACAGAACAGCTAGATCTACTGTCTCTATTATATTATGATAGACCAGCTAGATCTACTGTCACTATTATATTATGACAGACCAGCTAGATCTACTGTCTCAATTATATTATGACAGACCAGCTAGATCTACTATCTCTGTTATATTATGACAGATCAGCTAGATCTACTGTCTCTATTATAATATGACAGACCAGCTAGATCTACTGTCTCTATTATAGTATATAACTGACCAGCTAGATCTACTGTCTCTATTTTATTTTGACATACCAGCTAGATCTACTGTCTCTATTATATTATGACAGACCAGCTAGATCTACTGTCTCTATTATAATATGACAGACCAGCTAGATCTACTGTCTCTATTATAATATGACAGACCAGCTAGATCTACTGTCTCGATTATATTATGACAGACCAGCTAGATCTATCCTCTATATTATAGTATGACAGACCAGCTAGATCTACTGTCTCCATTATATTATGACAGACAGCTAGATCTACGTCTCTATGATATTATGACAGACCAGCTAGATCTACTGTGTCCATTATATTATGACAGACCAGCTGGATCTACTGTCTCTATTATATTATGACGGACCAGCTAGATCTACTGTCTTTATTATAATATATAACATACCAGCTAGATATACTGTCTCTATTATATTATGAAAGACCAGCTAGATCTGCTGTCTCTATTATATTATGACAGACCAGCTAGATCTACTGTCTCAATTATATTATGAACGACCAGCTAGATCTGCTGTCTCTATTATATTATGACAGACCAGCTAGATCTACTGTCTCTATTATAATATGACAGACCAGCTAGATCTACTGTCTCAATTATATTATGAACGACCAGCTAGATCTACTGTCTCTATTATAATATGACAGACCAGCTAGATCTACTGTCTCCATTATATTATGACAGACCAGCTAGATCTATGTCTATTATATTATGACAGACCAGCTAGATCTACTGTCTCTATTATATTATGACAGACCAGCTAGATCTACTATCTCTATAATATTATAACAGACCAGCTAGATCTACTGTGTCTATTATATTATGACAGACCAGGTAGATCTACTGTCTCTATTATATTATGACGGACCAGCTAGATCTACTGTCTCTATTATAATATATAACATACCAGCTAGATATACTGTCTCTATTATATTATGAAAGAACAGCTCGATCTGCAGTCTCTATTATATTATGACAGACCAGATAGATCTACTGTCTCAATTATATTATGAACGACGAGCTAAATCTGATGTCTCTATTATATTATGACAGACCAGCTAGATCTACTGTCTCTATAATATTATAACAGACCAGCTAGATCTACTGTCTATATTATATTATGACAGACCAGCTAGATCTACTGTCTCTATTAAATTATGACATACCAACTAGATCTACTGTGTCTATTATATTATGACAGACCAGCTAGATCTACTGTCTTGATTATATTATGACAGACCAGCTAGATCTACTGACTCATATTATGACAGACCAGCTAGATCTACGTCTCTATTATATTATGACAGACCAGCTAGATCTACTGTCTCTATTATATTATGACAGACCAGGTAGATCTACTGTCTCTATTATATTATGACAGAACAGCTAGATCTACTGTCTCTATTATATTATGATAGACCAGCTAGATCTACTGTCACTATTATATTATGACAGACCAGCTAGATCTACTGTCTCAATTATATTATGACAGACCAGCTAGATCTACTATCTCTGTTATATTATGACAGATCAGCTAGATCTACTGTCTCTATTATAATATGACAGACCAGCTAGATCTACTGTCTCTATTATAGTATATAACTGACCAGCTAGATCTACTGTCTCTATTATATTTTGACATACCAGCTAGATCTACTGTCTCTATTATATTATGACAGACCAGCTAGATCTACTGTCTCTATTATAATATGACAGACCAGCTAGATCTACTGTCTCTATTATAATATGACAGACCAGCTAGATCTACTGTCTCGATTATATTATGACAGACCAGCTAGATCTATCCTCTATATTATAGTATGACAGACCAGCTAGATCTACTGTCTCCATTATATTATGACAGACAGCTAGATCTACGTCTCTATGATATTATGACAGACCAGCTAGATCTACTGTGTCCATTATATTATGACAGACCAGCTGGATCTACTGTCTTTATTATAATATATAACATACCAGCTAGATATACTGTCTCTATTATATTATGAAAGACCAGCTAGATCTGCTGTCTCTATTATATTATGACAGACCAGCTAGATCTACTGTCTCAATTATATTATGAACGACCAGCTAGATCTGCTGTCTCTATTATATTATGACAGACCAGCTAGATCTACTGTCTCTATTATAATATGACAGACCAGCTAGATCTACTGTCTAAATTATATTATGAACGACCAGCTAGATCTGCTGTCTCTATTATATTATGACAGACAAGCTAGATCTACTGTCTCTATTATAATATGACAGACCAGCTAGATCTACTGTCTCCATTATATTATGACAGACCAGCTAGATCTATGTCTATTATATTATGACAGACCAGCTAGATCTACTGTGTCTATTATATTATGACAGACCAGGTAGATCTACTGTCTCTATTATATTATGACAGACCAGTTAGATCTACTGTCTCTATTATATTATGATAGACCAGCTAGATCTACTGTCTCTATTATATTATGATAGACCAGCTAGATCTACTGTCTCTATTATATTATGATAGACCAGCTAGATCTACTGTCTTTATTATAATATATAACATACCAGCTAGATATACTGTCTCTATTATATTATGAAAGACCAGCTAGATCTGCAGTCTCTATTATATTATGACAGACCAGCTAGATCTACTGTCTCAATTATACTATGAACGACCAGCTAGATCTGCTGTCTCTATTATATTATGACAGACCAGCTAGATCTACTGTCTCTATTATAATATGACAGACCAGCTAGATCTACTGTCTCAATTATATTATGAACGACCAGCTAGATCTGCTGTCTCTATTATATTATGACAGACAAGCTAGATCTACTGTCTCTATTATAATATGACAGACCAGCTAGATCTACTGTCTCCATTATATTATGACAGACCAGCTAGATCTATGTCTATTATATTATGACAGACCAGCTAGATCTACTGTCTCTATTATATTATGACAGACCAGCTAGATCTACTATCTCTATAATATTATAACAGACCAGCTAGATCTACTGTGTCTATTATATTATGACAGACCAGGTAGATCTACTGTCTCTATTATATTATGACAGACCAGTTAGATCTACTGTCTCTATTATATTATGATAGACCAGCTAGATCTACTGTCTCTATTATATTATGATAGACCAGCTAGATCTACTGTCTCAATTATATTATGACAGACCAGCTAGACCTACTGTCTCTATTATATTTTGACAGACCAGCTACATCTACTGTCTCTATTACATTTTGACAGACCAGGTAGATCTACGTCTCTATAATATTATGACAGACCTGCTAGATCTACTGTCTAATATTTTGACAGACCAGCTAGATCTACTGTCTCTATGATATTATGACAGACCAGCTAGATCTGCTGTCTCTATTATTTTATGACAGACCAGCTAGATCTGCTGTCTCTATGGCTCTATTATATTATGACAGACCAGCTAGATCTACTGTCTCTATTATATTATGACAGACCAGCAAGATCTACTGTCTCTATTATATTATGACAGACCAGCTAGATCTACTGTCTCTATTATAATATGACAGACCAGCTAGATCTACTGTCTCTATTATAATATGACAGACCAGGTAGATCTACTGTCTCGATTATATTATGATAGACCAGCTAGATCTTTCCTCTATATTATAGTATGACAGACCAGCTAGATCTACTGTCTCTATTATAGTATATAAAAGACCAGCTAGATCTCCTGTCTAATATTATGACAGACCAGCTAAATCTACTGTCTCTATGATATTATGACAGACCAGCTAGATCTGCTGTCTCTATTATATTATGACAGACCAGCTAGATCTACTGTCTCTATGGCTTTAATATATTATGACAGACCAGCTAGATCTACTGTCTCTATTATATTTTGACAGACCAGCTAGATCTACTGTCTCTATTATATTATGACAGACCAGCTAGATCTACTGTCACTATTATAATATGACAGACCAGATAGATCTACTGTCTCTATTATAATATGACAGACAAGCTAGATCTACTGTCTCGATTATATTATGACAGACCAGCTAGATCTATCCTCTATATTATAGTATGACAGACCAGCTAGATCTACTGTCTCTATTATAGTATATAACAGACCAGCTATATCTACTGTCTCTATTATATTATGACAGACCAGCAAGATCTACTGTCTCTATAATATTATAACAGACCAGCTAGATCTATTGTCTATATTATATTATGACAGACCAGCTAGATCTACTGTGTCCATTATATTATGACAGACCAGCTAGATCTACTGTCTCTATTATAATATATAACATACCAGCTAGATCTACTGTCTCATATTATGACAGGCCAGCTAGATCTACTGTCTCGATTATATTATGACAGACCAGCTAGATCTATCCTCTATATTATAGTATGACAGACCAGCTAGATCTACTGTCTCTATTATAGTATATAACAGACCAGCTAGATCTACTGTCTCTATTATATTATGACAGACCAGCTAGATCTACGTCTCTATTATATAATGACAGACCAGCTAGATCTACTGTCTCTATAATATTATAACAGACCAGCTAGAAATACTGTCTATATTATATTAAGACAGACCAGCTAGATCTACTGTCTCTATTAAATTATGACAGACCAGCTAGATCTACTGTGTCTATTATATTATGAAAGACCTGCTAGATCTACTGTCTCATATTATGACAGACCAGCTAGATCTACTGTCTCTATTATACTATGACAGACCAGCTAGATCTACTGTCTCCATTATATTATGACAGACCAGCTAGATCTACTGTCTCTAATATATTATGACAGACCAGCTAGATCTACTGTCTCTATTATAATATATAACATACCAGCTAGATCTACTGTCTCATATTATGACAGACCAGCTAGATCTACTGTCTCTATTATAATATGACAGACAAGCTAGATCTACTCTCTCTATTATATTATGACAGACCAGCTAGATCTGCTGTCTCTATTATAATATGACAGACCAGCTAGATCTACTGTCTCTATTATAATATGACAGACCAGCTAGATCTACTGTCTCGATTATATTATGACAGACCAGCTAGATCTATCCTCTATATTATAGTATGACAGACCAGCTAGATCTACTGTCTCTATTATAGTATATAACACACCAGCTAGATCTCCTGTCTAATATTATGACAGACCATCTAAATCTACTGTCTCTATGATATTATGACAGACCAGCTAGATCTGCTGTCTCTATTATATTTTGACAGACCAGCTAGATCTACTGTCTCTATTATATTATGACAGACCAGCTAGATCTACTGTCTCCATTATATTATGACAGACCAGCTAGATCTACTGTCTCTAATATATTATGACAGACCAGCTAGATCTACTGTCTCTATTATAATATATAACATACCAGCTAGATCTACTGTCTCATATTATGACAGACCAGCTAGATCTACTGTCTCTATTATAATATGACAGACAAGCTAGATCTACTCTCTCTATTATATTATGACAGACCAGCTAGATCTACTGTCTCTATTATAATATGACAGACCAGCTAGATCTACTGTCTCTATTATAATATGACAGACCAGCTAGATCTACTGTCTCGATTATATTATGACAGACCAGCTAGATCTATCCTCTATATTATAGTATGACAGACCAGCTAGATCTACTGTCTCTATTATAGTATATAACAGACCAGCTAGATCTCCTGTCTAATATTATGACAGACCATCTAAATCTACTGTCTCTATGATCTTATGACAGACCAGCTAGATCTGCTGTCTCTACTATATTTTGACAGACCAGCTAGATCTACTGTCTCTATTATATTATGACAGACCAGCTAGATCTACTGTCTCTATTATATTATGACAGACCAGCTAGATCTACTGTCTCTATAATATTATAACAGAACAGCTAGATCTACTGTCTCTATTAAATTATGACAGACCAGCTAGATCTACTATGTCTATTATATTATGACAGACCTGCTAGATCTACTGTCTCATATTATGACAGACCAGCTAGATCTACTGTCTCTATTATACTATGACAGACCAGCTAGATCTACTGTCTCCATTATATAATGACAGACCAGCTAGATCTACTGTCTCTAATATATTATGACAGACCAGCTAGATCTACTGTCTCTATTATATTATGACAGACCAGCTAGATCTACTGTCTCTATTATATTTTGACAGGCCAGGTAGATCTACGTCTCTATTATATTATGACAGACCAGCTAGATATACTGTGTCCATTATATTATGACAGACCAGCTAGATCTACTGTCTCTATTATAATATATAACATAGCAGCTAGATCTACTGTCTCATATTATGACTGACAAGCTAGTTCTACTGTGTCCATTATATTATTACAGACCAGCTAGATCTACTGTCTCTATTATAATATATAACATACCAGCTAGATCTACTGTCTCATATTATGACAGACCAGCTAGATTTACTGACTCTATTATAATATGACAGACCAGCTAGATCTACTGTCTCTATTATAATATGACAGACCAGCTAGATCTACTGTCTCGATTATATTATGACAGACCAGCTAGATCTATCCTCTATATTATAGTATGACAGACCATCTAGATCTACTGTCTCTATTATAGTATATAACAGACCAGCTAGATCTCCTGTCTAATATTATGACAGACCAGCTAAATCTACTGTCTCTATGATATTATGACAGACCAGCTAGATCTGCTGTCTCTATTATATTATGACAGACCAGCTAGATCTACTGTCTCTATGGCTTTATTATATTATGACAGACCAGCTAGATCTACTGTCTCTATTATATTTTGACAGACCAGCTAGATCTACTGTCTCTATTATATTATGACAGACCAGCTAGATCTACTGTCACTATTATAATATGACAGACCAGATAGATCTACTGTCTCTATTATAATATGACAGACAAGCTAGATCTACTGTCTCGATTATATTATGACAGACCAGCTAGATCTATCCTCTATATTATAGTATGACAGACCAGCTAGATCTACTGTCTCTATTATAGTATATAACAGACCAGCTATATCTACTGTCTCTATTATATTATGACAGACCAGCTAGATCTACGTCTCTATTATATTATGACAGACCAGCAAGATCTACTGTCTCTATAATATTATAACAGACCAGCTAGATCTACTGTCTATATTATGTTATGACAGACCAGCTAGATCTACTGTCTCTATTAAATTATGACAGACCAGATAGATGTACTGTGTCTATTATATTATGACAGACCTGCTAGATCTACTGTCTCATATTATGACAGACCAGCTAGATCTACTGTCTCTATTATACTATGACAGACCAGCTAGATCTACTGTCTCCATTATATTATGACAGACCAGCTATATCTACTGTCTCTAATATATTATGACAGACCAGCTAGATCTATTGTCTCTATTATATTATGACAGACCAGCTAGATCTACTGTCTCTATTATATTTTGACAGGCCAGGTAGATCTACCTCTCTATTATATTATGACAGACCAGCTAGATCTACTGTGTCCATTATATTATGACTGACCAGCTAGATCTACTGTCTCTATTATAATATATAACATACCAGCTAGATCTACTGTCTCATATTATGACAGGCCAGCTAGATCTACTGTCTCGATTATATTATGACAGACCAGCTAGATCTATCCTCTATATTATAGTATGACAGACCAGCTAGATCTACTGTCTCTATTATAGTATATAACAGACCAGCTAGATCTACTGTCTCTATTATATTATGACAGACCAGCTAGATCTACGTCTCTATTAGATAATGACAGACCAGCTAGATCTACTGTCTCTATAATATTATAACAGACCAGCTAGATCTACTGTCTATATTATATTATGAGAGACCAGCTAGATCTACTGTCTCTATTAAATTATGACAGACCAGCTAGATCTACTGTGTCTATTATATTATGAAAGACCTGCTAGATCTACTGTCTCATATTATGACAGACCAGCTAAATCTACTGTCTCTATTATACTATGACAGACCAGCTAGATCTACTGTCTCCATTATATTATGACAGACCAGCTAGATCTACTGTCTCTAATATATTATGACAGACCAGCTAGATCTACTGTCTCTATTATAATATATAACATACCAGCTAGATCTACTGTCTCATATTATGACAGACCAGCTAGATCTACTGTCTCTATTATAATATGACAGACAAGCTAGATCTACTCTCTCTATTATATTATGACAGACCAGCTAGATCTACTGTCTCTATTATAATAGGATAGATCAGATAGATCTGCTGTCTCTATTATATTGTGACAGACCAGCTAGATCTACTGTCTCTATTATGTTATGACAGACCAGCTAGATCTGCTGTCTCTATTATATTATGACAGACCAGCTAGATCTGCTGTCTCTATTATATTATGACAGACCAGCTAGATCTACTGTCTCTATGGCTTTATTATATTATGACAGACCAGCTAGATCTACTGTCTCTATTATATTTTGACAGACCAGCTAGATCTACTGTCTCTATTATATTATGACAGACCAGCTAGATCTACTGTCACTATTATAATATGACAGACCAGATAGATCTACTGTCTCTATTATAATATGACAGACAAGCTAGATCTACTGTCTCGATTATATTATGACAGACCAGCTAGATCTATCCTCTATATTATAGTATGACAGACCAGCTAGATCTACTGTCTCTATTATAGTATATAACAGACCAGCTATATCTACTGTCTCTATTATATTATGACAGACCAGCTAGATCTACGTCTCTATTATATTATGACAGACCAGCAAGATCTACTGTCTCTATAATATTATAACAGACCAGCTAGATCTACTGTCTATATTATGTTATGACAGACCAGCTAGATCTACTGTCTCTATTAAATTATGACAGACCAGATAGATGTACTGTGTCTATTATATTATGACAGACCTGCTAGATCTACTGTCTCATATTATGACAGACCAGCTAGATCTACTGTCTCTATTATACTATGACAGACCAGCTAGATCTACTGTCTCCATTATATTATGACAGACCAGCTATATCTACTGTCTCTAATATATTATGACAGACCAGCTAGATCTATTGTCTCTATTATATTATGACAGACCAGCTAGATCTACTGTCTCTATTATATTTTGACAGGCCAGGTAGATCTACCTCTCTATTATATTATGACAGACCAGCTAGATCTACTGTGTCCATTATATTATGACTGACCAGCTAGATCTACTGTCTCTATTATAATATATAACATACCAGCTAGATCTACTGTCTCATATTATGACAGGCCAGCTAGATCTACTGTCTCGATTATATTATGACAGACCAGCTAGATCTATCCTCTATATTATAGTATGACAGACCAGCTAGATCTACTGTCTCTATTATAGTATATAACAGACCAGCTAGATCTACTGTCTCTATTATATTATGACAGACCAGCTAGATCTACGTCTCTATTAGATAATGACAGACCAGCTAGATCTACTGTCTCTATAATATTATAACAGACCAGCTAGATCTACTGTCTATATTATATTATGAGAGACCAGCTAGATCTACTGTCTCTATTAAATTATGACAGACCAGCTAGATCTACTGTGTCTATTATATTATGAAAGACCTGCTAGATCTACTGTCTCATATTATGACAGACCAGCTAGATCTACTGTCTCTATTATACTATGACAGACCAGCTAGATCTACTGTCTCCATTATATTATGACAGACCAGCTAGATCTACTGTCTCTAATATATTATGACAGACCAGCTAGATCTACTGTCTCTATTATAATATATAACATACCAGCTAGATCTACTGTCTCATATTATGACAGACCAGCTAGATCTACTGTCTCTATTATAATATGACAGACAAGCTAGATCTACTCTCTCTATTATATTATGACAGACCAGCTAGATCTACTGTCTCTATTATAATAGGATAGATCAGCTAGATCTGCTGTCTCTATTATATTGTGA
The DNA here is from genome assembly GCF_013265735.2 of Oncorhynchus mykiss. Taxonomy (NCBI): domain Eukaryota; kingdom Metazoa; phylum Chordata; class Actinopteri; order Salmoniformes; family Salmonidae; genus Oncorhynchus; species Oncorhynchus mykiss. Next base: position 69,163,046 of record NC_048582.1, read on the forward strand.
CAGACCAGCTAGATCTACTGTCTCTATTATGTTATGACAGACCAGCTAGATCTGCTGTCTCTATTATATTATGACAGACCAGCTAGATCTATCCTCTCTTATAGTATGACAGACCAGCTTGATCTACTGTCTCTATTATAATATGACAGAGCAGCTAGATCTACTGTCTCTATTATATTTTGACAGACCACAGGTAGATCTACTGTCTCTATTATATTATGACAGACCAGCTAGATCTACTGTCTCTAATGTCTCTATTATATTATGATAGACCAGCTAGATCTACTGTCTCTATTATATTATGACAGACCAGCTAGATCTGCTGTCTCAATTATATTATGAAAGACCAGCTAGATCTGCTGTCTCTATTATATTATGACAGACCAGCTAGATCTACTTTCTCTATTATAATATGACAGACCAGCTAGATCTATCCTCTCTATTATAGTATGACAGACCAGCTAGATCTACTGTCTCTATTATAATATGACAGACCAGATACATCTGCTGTCTCTATTATATTATGACAGACCAGCTAGATCTACTGTCTAATATTATGACAGACCAGCTAAATCTACTGTCTCTATGATATTATGAAAGACCAGCTAGATCTGCTGTCTCTTTAATATTATGACAGACCAGCTAGATCTACTGTCTCTATGGCTCTATTATATTATGACAGACCAGCTAGATCTACTGTCTCTATTATATTTTGACACACCAGCTAGATCTACTGTCTCTATTATATTATGACAGACCAGCTAGATCTACTGTCTCTATTATATTTTGACAGACCAGCTAGATCTACTGTCTCTATTATATTATGACAGACCAGCTAGATCTACTGTCACTATTATAATATGACAGACCAGATACATCTACTGTCTCTATTATAATATGACAGACAAGCTAGATCTACTGTCTCGATTATATTATGACAGACCAGCTAGATCTATCCTCTATATTATAGTATGACAGACCAGCTAGATCTACTGTCTCTATTATAGTATATAACAGACCAGCTATATCTACTGTCTCTATTATATTATGACAGACCAGCAAGATCTACTGTCTCTATAATATTATAACAGACCAGCTAGATCTATTGTCTATATTATATTATGACAGACCAGCTAGATCTACTGTGTCCATTATATTATGACAGACCAGCTAGATCTACTGTCTCTATTATAATATATAACATACCAGCTAGATCTACTGTCTCATATTATGACTTGCCAGCTAGATCTACTGTCTCGATTATATTATGACAGACCAGCTAGATCTATCCTCTATATTATAGTATGACAGACCAGCTAGATCTACTGTCTCTATTATAGTATATAACAGACCAGCTAGATCTACTGTCTCTATTATATTATGACAGACCAGCTAGATCTACGTCTCTATTATATAATGACAGACCAGCTAGATCTACTGTCTCTATAATATTATAACAGACCAGCTAGAAATACTGTCTATATTATATTAAGACAGACCAGCTAGATCTACTGTCTCTATTATAGTATATAACAGACCAGCTATATCTACTGTCTCTATTATATTATGACAGACCAGCAAGATCTACTGTCTCTATAATATTATAACAGACCAGCTAGATCTATTGTCTATATTATATTATGACAGACCAGCTAGATCTACTGTGTCCATTATATTATGACAGACCAGCTAGATCTACTGTCTCTATTATAATATATAACATACCAGCTAGATCTACTGTCTCATATTATGACTTGCCAGCTAGATCTACTGTCTCGATTATATTATGACAGACCAGCTAGATCTATCCTCTATATTATAGTATGACAGACCAGCTAGAAATACTGTCTATATTATATTAAGACAGACCAGCTAGATCTACTGTCTCTATTAAATTATGACAGACCAGCTAGATCTACTGTGTCTATTATATTATGAAAGACCTGCTAGATCTACTGTCTCATATTATGACAGACCAGCTAGATCTACTGTCTCTATTATACTATGACAGACCAGCTAGATCTAATGTCTCCATTATATTATGACAGACCAGCAAGATCTACTGTCTCTAATATATTATGACAGACCAGCTAGATCTACTGTCTCTATTATAATATATAACATACCAGCTAGATCTACTGTCTCATATTATGACAGACCAGCTAGATCTACTGTCTCTAATATAATATGACAGACAAGCTAGATCTACTCTCTCTATTATATTATGACAGACCAGCTAGATCTACTGTCTCTATTATATTATGACAGACCAGCTAGATCTACTGTCTCTATTATATTATGATAGACCAGCTAGATCTACTGTCTCTATGGCTTTATTATATTATGACAGACCAGCTAGATCTACTGTCTCGATTATATTATGACAGACCAGCTAGATCTACTGTCTCTAATATATTATGACAGACCAGCTAGATCTACTGTCTCGATTATATTATGACAGACCAGCTAGATCTATCCTCTATATTATAGTATGACAGACCAGCTTGATCTACTGTCTCTATTATAATATGACAGACCAGCTAGATCTACTGTCTCGATTATATTATGACAGACCAGCTAGATCTATCCTCTATATTATAGTATGACAGACCAGCTTGATCTACTGTCTCTATTATAATATGACAGAGCAGCTAGATCTACTGTCTCTATTATATTTTGACAGACCACAGGTAGATCTACTGTCTCTATTATATTATGACAGACCAGCTAGATCTACTGTCTCTAATGTCTCTATTATATTATGATAGACCAGCTAGATCTACTGTCTCTATTATATTATGACAGACCAGCTAGATCTGCTGTCTCAATTATATTATGAAAGACCAGCTAGATCTGCTGTCTCTATTATATTATGACAGACCAGCTAGATCTACTTTCTCTATTATAATATGACAGACCAGCTAGATCTATCCTCTCTATTATAGTATGACAGACCAGCTAGATCTACTGTCTCTATTATAATATGACAGACCAGATAGATCTGCTGTCTCTATTATATTATGACAGACCAGCTAGATCTACTGTCTAATATTATGACAGACCAGCTAAATCTACTGTCTCTATGATATTATGAAAGACCAGCTAGATCTGCTGTCTCTATTATATTATGACAGACCAGCTAGATCTACTGTCTCTATGGCTCTATTATATTATGACAGACCAGCTAGATCTACTGTCTCTATTATATTTTGACACACCAGCTAGATCTACTGTCTCTATTATATTATGACAGACCAGCTAGATCTACTGTCTCTATTATATTTTGACAGACCAGCTAGATCTACTGTCTCTATTATATTATGACAGACCAGCTAGATCTACTGTCACTATTATAATATGACAGACCAGATAGATCTACTGTCTCTATTATAATATGACAGACAAGCTAGATCTACTGTCTCGATTATATTATGACAGACCAGCTAGATCTATCCTCTATATTATAGTATGACAGACCAGCTATATCTACTGTCTCTATTATATTATGACAGACAAGCAAGATCTACTGTCTCTATAATATTATAACAGACCAGCTAGATCTATTGTCTATATTATATTATGACAGACCAGCTAGATCTACTGTGTCCATTATATTATGACAGACCGGCTAGATCTACTGTCTCTATTATAATATATAACATACCAGCTAGATCTACTGTCTCATATTATGACTTGCCAGCTAGATCTACTGTCTCGATTATATTATGACAGACCAGCTAGATCTATCCTCTATATTATAGTATGACAGACCAGCTAGATCTACTGTCTCTATTATAGTATATAACAGACCAGCTAGATCTACTGTCTCTATTATATTATGACAGACCAGCTAGATCTACGTCTCTATTATATAATGACAGACCAGCTAGATCTACTGTCTCTATAATATTATAACAGACCAGCTAGAAATACTGTCTATATTATATTAAGACAGACCAGCTAGATCTACTGTCTCTATTAAATTATGACAGACCAGCTAGATCTACTGTGTCTATTATATTATGAAAGACCTGCTAGATCTACTGTCTCATATTATGACAGACCAGCTAGATCTACTGTCTCTATTATACTATGACAGACCAGCTAGATCTAATGTCTCCATTATATTATGACAGACCAGCAAGATCTACTGTCTCTAATATATTATGACAGACCAGCTAGATCTACTGTCTCTATTATAATATATAACATACCAGCTAGATCTACTGTCTCATATTATGACAGACCAGCTAGATCTACTGTCTCTATTATAATATGACAGACAAGCTAGATCTACTCTCTCTATTATATTATGACAGACCAGCTAGATCTACTGTCTCTATTATAATATGACAGACCAGCTAGATCTACTGTCTCTATTATAATATGACAGACCAGCTAGATCTACTGTCTCGATTATATTATGACAGACCAGCTAGATCTATCCTCTATATTATAGTATGACAGACCAGTTAGATATACTGTCTCTATTATAGTATATAACAGACCAGCTAGATCTCCTGTCTAATATTATGACAGACCATCTAAATCTACTGTCTCTATGATATTATGACAGACCAGCTAGATCTGCTGTCTCTATTATATTTTGACAGACCAGCTAGATCTACTGTCTCTATTATATTATGACAGACCAGCTAGATCTACTGTCTCTATTATATTATGATAGACCAGCTAGATCTACTGTCTCTATGGCTTTATTATATTATGACAGACCAGCTAGATCTACTGTCTCCATTATATTATGACAGACCAGCTAGATCTACTGTCTCTAATATATTATGACAGACCAGCTAGATCTACTGTCTCTATTATAATATATAACATACCAGCTAGATCTACTGTCTCATATTATGACAGACCAGCTAGATCTACTGTCGCTATTATAATATGACAGACAAGCTAGATCTACTCTCTCTATTATATTATGACAGACCAGCTAGATCTACTGTCTCTATTATAATATAACAGACCAGCTAGATCTACTGTCTCTATTATAATATGACAGACCAGCTAGATCTACTGTCTCGATTATATTATGACAGACCAGCTAGATCTATCCTCTATATTATAGTATGACAGACCAGCTAGATCTACTGTCTCTATTATAGTATATAACAGACCAGCTAGATCTCCTGTCTAATATTATGACAGACCATCTAAATCTACTGTCTCTATGATATTATGACAGACCAGCTAGATCTGCTGTCTCTATTATATTTTGACAGACCAGCTAGATCTACTGTCTCTATTATATTATGACAGACCAGCTAGATCTACTGTCTCTATTATATTATGACAGACCAGCTAGATCTACTGTCTCTATAATATTATAACAGACCAGCTAGATCTACTGTCTATATTATATTATGACAGACCAGCTAGATCTACTGTCTCTATTAAATTATGACAGACCAGCTAGATCTACTATGTCTATTATATTATGACAGACCTGCTAGATCTACTGTCTCATATTTTGACAGACCAGCTAGATCTACTATGTCTATTATATTATGACAGACCAGCTAGATCTACTGTCTCCATTATATAATGACAGACCAGCTAGATCTACTGTCTCTAATATATTATGACAGACCAGCTAGATCTACTGTCTCTATTATATTATGACAGACCAGCTAGATCTACTGTCTCTATTATATTTTGACAGGCCAGGTAGATCTACGTCTCTATTATATTATGACAGACCAGCTAGATCTACTGTGTCCATTATATTATGACAGACCAGCTAGATCTACTGTCTCTATTATAATATATAACATAGCAGCTAGATCTACTGTCTCATATTATGACAGACCAGCTAGATCTACTGTGTCCATTATATTATGACAGACCAGCTAGATCTACTGTCTCTATTATAATATGACAGACAAGCTAGATCTACTGTCTCGATTATATTATGACAGACCAGCTAGATCTACTGTCTCTATTATAATATGACAGACCAGCTAGATCTGCTGTCTCGATTATATTATGACAGACCAGCTAGATCTATCCTCTATATTATAGTATGACAGACCATCTAGATCTACTGTCTCTATTATAGTATATAACAGACCAGCTAGATCTCCTGTCTAATATTATGACAGACCAGCTAAATCTACTGTCTCTATGATATTATGACAGACCAGCTAGATCTGCTGTCTCTATTATATTATGACAGACCAGCTAGATCTACTGTCTCTATGGCTTTATTATATTATGACAGACCAGCTAGATCTACTGTCTCTATGGCTTTATTATATTATGACAGACCAGCTAGATCTACTGTCTCTATTATATTATGACAGACCAGCTAGATCTACTGTCACTATTATAATATGACAGACCAGATAGATCTACTGTCTCGATTATATTATGACAGACCAGCTAGATCTATCCTCTATATTATAGTATGACAGACCAGCTAGATCTACTGTCTCTATTATAGTATATAACAGACCAGCTATATCTACTGTCTCTATTATATTATGACAGACCAGCTAGATCTACGTCTCTATTATATTATGACAGACCAGCAAGATCTACTGTCTCTATAATATTATAACAGACCAGCTAGATCTACTGTCTATATTATATTATGACAGACCAGCTAGATCTACTGTCTCTATTAAATTATGACAGACCAGATAGATCTACTGTGTCTATTATATTATGACAGACCTGCTAGATCTACTGTCTCATATTATGACAGACCAGCTAGATCTACTGTCTCTATGATATTATGACAGACCAGCTAGATCTGCTGTCTCTATTATAGTATATAACAGACCAGCTAGATCTCCTGTCTAATATTATGACAGACCAGCTAAATCTACTGTCTCTATGATATTATGACAGACCAGCTAGATCTGCTGTCTCTATTATATTATGACAGACCAGCTAGATCTACTGTCTCTATGGCTTTATTATATTATGACAGACCAGCTAGATCTACTGTCTCTATTATATTTTGACAGACCAGCTAGATCTACTGTCTCTATTATATTATGACAGACCAGCTAGATCTACTGTCACTATTATAATATGACAGACCAGATAGATCTACTGTCTCTATTATAATATGACAGACAAGCTAGATCTACTGTCTCGATTATATTATGACAGACCAGCTAGATCTATCCTCTATATTATAGTATGACAGACCAGCTAGATCTACTGTCTCTATTATAGTATATAACAGACCAGCTATATCTACTGTCTCTATTATATTATGACAGACCAGCTAGATCTACGTCTCTATTATATTATGACAGACCAGCAAGATCTACTGTCTCTATAATATTATAACAGACCGGCTAGATCTACTGTCTATATTATATTATGAGAGACCAGCTAGATCTACTGTCTCTATTAAATTATGACAGACTAGATAGATCTACTGTGTCTATTATATTATGACTGACCTGCTAGATCTACTGTCTCATATTATGACAGACCAGCTAGATCTACTGTCTCTATTATACTATGACAGACCAGCTAGATCTAATGTCTCCATTATATTATGACAGACCAGCAAGATCTACTGTCTCTAATATATTATGACAGACCAGCTAGATCTACTGTCTCTATTATAATATATAACATACCAGCTAGATCTACTGTCTCATATTATGACAGACCAGCTAGATCTACTGTCTCTATTATAATATGACAGACAAGCTAGATCTACTGTCTCTATTATATTATGACAGACCAGCTAGATCTACTGTCTCTATTATAATATGACAGACCAGCTAGATCTACTGTCTCTATTATAATATGACAGACCAGCTAGATCTACTGTCTCGATTATATTATGACAGACCAGCTAGATCTATCCTCTATATTATAGTATGACAGACCAGTTAGATCTACTGTCTCTATTATAGTATATAACAGACCAGCTAGATCTCCTGTCTAATATTATGACAGACCATCTAAATCTACTGTCTCTATGATATTATGACAGACCAGCTAGATCTGCTGTCTCTATTATATTTTGACAGACCAGCTAGATCTACTGTCTCTATTATATTATGACAGACCAGCTAGATCTACTGTCTCTATTATATTATGATAGACCAGCTAGATCTACTGTCTCTATGGCTTTATTATATTATGACAGACCAGCTAGATCTACTGTCTCCATTATATTATGACAGACCAGCTAGATCTACTGTCTCTAATATATTATGACAGACCAGCTAGATCTACTGTCTCTATTATAATATATAACATACCAGCTAGATCTACTGTCTCATATTATGACAGACCAGCTAGATCTACTGTCGCTATTATAATATGACAGACAAGCTAGATCTACTCTCTCTATTATATTATGACAGACCAGCTAGATCTACTGTCTCTATTATAATATAACAGACCAGCTAGATCTATCCTCTATATTATAGTATGACAGACCAGTTAGATCTACTGTCTCTATTATAGTATATAACAGACCAGCTAGATCTCCTGTCTAATATTATGACAGACCATCTAAATCTACTGTCTCTATGATATTATGACAGACCAGCTAGATCTGCTGTCTCTATTATATTTTGACAGACCAGCTAGATCTACTGTCTCTATTATATTATGACAGACCAGCTAGATCTACTGTCTCTATTATATTATGATAGACCAGCTAGATCTACTGTCTCTATGGCTTTATTATATTATGACAGACCAGCTAGATCTACTGTCTCCATTATATTATGACAGACCAGCTAGATCTACTGTCTCTAATATATTATGACAGACCAGCTAGATCTACTGTCTCTATTATAATATATAACATACCAGCTAGATCTACTGTCTCATATTATGACAGACCAGCTAGATCTACTGTCGCTATTATAATATGACAGACAAGCTAGATCTACTCTCTCTATTATATTATGACAGACCAGCTAGATCTACTGTCTCTATTATAATATAACAGACCAGCTAGATCTACTGTCTCTATTATAATATGACAGACCAGCTAGATCTACTGTCTCGATTATATTATGACAGACCAGCTAGATCTATCCTCTATATTATAGTATGACAAACCAGCTAGATCTACTGTCTCTATTATAGTATATAACAGACCAGCTAGATCTCCTGTCTAATATTATGACAGACCATCTAAATCTACTGTCTCTATGATATTATGACAGACCAGCTAGATCTGCTGTCTCTATTATATTTTGACAGACCAGCTAGATCTACTGTCTCTATTATATTATGACAGACCAGCTAGATCTACTGTCTCTATTATATTATGACAGACCAGCTAGATCTACTGTCTCTATAATATTATAACAGACCAGCTAGATCTACTGTCTATATTATATTATGACAGACCAGCTAGATCTACTGTCTCTATTAAATTATGACAGACCAGCTAGATCTACTGTCTCTATTATAATATAACAGACCAGCTAGATCTACTGTCTCTATTATAATATGACAGACCAGCTAGATCTACTGTCTCGATTATATTATGACAGACCAGCTAGATCTATCCTCTATATTATAGTATGACAGACCAGCTAGATCTACTGTCTCTATTATAGTATATAACAGACCAGCTAGATCTCCTGTCTAATATTATGACAGACCATCTAAATCTACTGTCTCTATCATATTATGACAGACCAGCTAGATCTGCTGTCTCTATTATATTTTGACAGACCAGCTAGATCTACTGTCTCTATTATATTATGACAGACCAGCTAGATCTACTGTCTCTATTACATTATGACAGACCAGCTAGATCTACTGTCTCTATAATATTATAACAGACCAGCTAGATCTACTGTCTATATTATATTATGACAGACCAGCTAGATCTACTGTCTCTATTAAATTATGACAGACCAGCTAGATCTACTATGTCTATTATATTATGACAGACCTGCTAGATCTACTGTCTCATATTTTGACAGACCAGCTAGATCTACTATGTCTATTATATTATGACAGACCAGCTAGATCTACTGTCTCCATTATATAATGACAGACCAGCTAGATCTACTGTCTCTAATATATTATGACAGACCAGCTAGATCTACTGTCTCTATTATATTATGACAGACCAGCTAGATCTACTGTCTCTATTATATTTTGACAGGCCAGGTAGATCTACGTCTCTATTATATTATGACAGACCAGCTAGATCTACTGTGTCCATTATATTATGACAGACCAGCTAGATCTACTGTCTCTATTATAATATATAACATAGCAGCTAGATCTACTGTCTCATATTATGACAGACCAGCTAGATCTACTGTGTCCATTATATTATGACAGACCAACTAGATCTATCCTCTATATTATAGTATGACAGACCAGCTAGATCTACTGTCTCTATTATTGTATATAACAGACCAGCTAGATCTACTGTCTCTATTATATAATGACAGACCAGCTAAATCTACTGTCTCTATAATATTATAACAGACCAGCTAGATCTACTGTCTATATTATATTATGACAGACCAGCTAGATCTACTGTGTCTATTATATTATGAAAGACCTGCTAGATCTACTGTCTCATATTAAGACAGACCAGCTAGATCTACTGTCTCTATTATACTATGACAAACCAGCTGGATCTACTGTCTCCATTATATTATGACAGACCAGCTAGATCTACTGTCTCTAATATATTATGACAGACCAGCTAGATCTACTGTCTCTATTATAATATATAACATACCAGCTAGATCTACTGTCTCATATTATGACAGACCAGCTAGATCTACTGTCTCTATGATAATATGACAGACAAGCTAGATCTACTCTCTCTATTATATTATGACAGACCAGCTAGATCTACTGTCTCTATTATAATAGGATAGATCAGCTAGATCTGCTGTCTCTATTATATTATGACAGACCAGCTAGATCTGCTGTCTCTATTATATTATGACAGACCAGCTAGATCTATCCTCTCTTATAGTATGACAGACCAGCTTGATCTACTGTCTCTATTATAATATGACAGAGCAGCTAGATCTACTGTCTCTATTATATTTTGACAGACCACAGGTAGATCTACTGTCTCTATTATATTATGACAGACCAGCTAGATCTACTGTCTCTAATGTCTCTATTATATTATGATAGACCAGCTAGATCTACTGTCTCTATTATATTATGACAGACCAGATAGATCTACTGTGTCTATTATATTATGACAGACCTGCTAGATCTACTGTCTAATATTATGACAGACCAGCTAAATCTACTGTCTCTATGATATTATGACAGACCAGCTAGATCTGCTGTCTCTATTATATTATGACAGACCAGCTAGATCTGCTGTCTCTATTATATTATGACAGACCAGCTAGATCTACTGTCTCTATTATATTTTGACAGACCAGCTAGATCTACTGTCTCTATTATATTATGACAGACCAGCTAGATCTACTGTCACTATTATAATATGACAGACCAGATAGATCTACTGTCTCTATTATAATATGACAGACAAGCTAGATCTACTGTCTCAATTATATTATGACAGACCAGCTAGATCTATCCTCTATATTATAGTATGACAGACCAGCTAGATCTACTGTCTCTATTATAGTATATAACAGACCAGCTATATCTACTGTCTCTATTATATTATGACAGACCAGCTAGATCTACGTCTCTATTATATTATGACAGACCAGCAAGATCTACTGTCTCTATAATATTATAACAGACCGGCTAGATCTACTGTCTATATTATATTATGACAGACCAGCTAGATCTACTGTCTCTATTAAATTATGACAGACCAGATAGATCTACTGTGTCTATTATATTATGACAGACCTGCTAGATCTACTGTCTCTATTATACTATGACAGACCAGCTAGATCTACTGTCTCCATTATATTATGACAGACCAGCTATATCTACTGTCTCTAATATATTATGACAGACCAGCTAGATCTATTGTCTCTATTATATTATGACAGACCAGCTAGATCTACTGTCTCTATTATATTTTGACAGGCCAGGTAGATCTACGTCTCTATTATATTATGACAGACCAGCTAGATCTACTGTGTCCATTATATTATGACTGACCAGCTAGATCTACTGTCTCTATTATAATATATAACATACCAGCTAGATCTACTGTCTCATATTATGACAGGCCAGCTAGATCTACTGTCTCGATTATATTATGACAGACCAGCTAGATCTATCCTCTATATTATAGTATGACAGACCAGCTAGATCTACTGTCTCTATTATTGTATATAACAGACCAGCTAGATCTACTGTCTCTATTATATTATGACAGACCAGCTAGATCTACGTCTCTATTATATAATGACAGACCAGCTAGATCTACTGTCTCTATAATATTATAACAGACCAGCTAGATCTACTGTCTATATTATATTATGACAGACCAGCTAGATCTACTGTCTCTATTAAATTATGACAGACCAGCTAGATCTACTGTGTCTATTATATTATGAAAGACCTGCTAGATCTACTGTCTCATATTATGACAGACCAGCTAGATCTACTGTCTCTATTATACTATGACAAACCAGCTAGATCTACTGTCTCCATTATATTATGACAGACCAGCTAGATCTACTGTCTCTAATATATTATGACAGACCAGCTAGATCTACTGTCTCTATTATAATATATAACATACCAGCTAGATCTACTGTCTCATATTATGACAGACCAGCTAGATCTACTGTCTCTATTATAATATGACAGACAAGCTAGATCTACTCTCTCTATTATATTATGACAGACCAGCTAGATCTACTGTCTCTATTATAATAGGATAGATCAGCTAGATCTGCGGTCTCTATTATATTATGACAGACCAGCTAGATCTGCTGTCTCTATTATATTATGACAGACCAGCTAGATCTATCCTCTCTTATAGTATGACAGACCAGCTTGATCTACTGTCTCTATTATATTATGACAGACCAGCTAGATCTGCTGTCTCTATTATATTATGACAGACCAGCTAGATCTATCCTCTCTTATAGTATGACAGACCAGCTTGATCTACTGTCTCTATTATAATATGACAGAGCAGCTAGATCTACTGTCTCTATTATATTATGACAGACCAGCTAGATCTACTGTCTCTAATGTCTCTATTATATTATGATAGACCAGCTAGATCTACTGTCTCTATTATATTATGACAGACCAGCTAGATCTGCTGTCTCAATTATATTATGACAGACCAGCTAGATCTACTTTCTCTATTATAATATGACAGACCAGCTAGATCTATCCTCTCTATTATAGTATGACAGACCAGCTAGATCTACTGTCTCTATTATAATATGACAGACCAGATAGATCTGCTGTCTCTATTATATTATGACAGACCAGCTAGATCTACTGTCTAATATTATGACAGACCAGCTAAATCTACTGTCTCTATGATATTATGAAAGACCAGCTAGATCTGCTGTCTCTATTATATTATGACAGACCAGCTAGATCTACTGTCTCTATGGCTCTATTATATTATGACAGACCAGCTAGATCTACTGTCTCTGTTATATTTTGACACACCAGCTAGATCTACTGTCTCGATTATATTATGACAGACCAGCTAGATCTATCCTCTATATTATAGTATGACAGACCAGCTAGATCTACTGTCTCTATTATAGTATATAACAGACCAGCTAGATCTACTGTCTCTCTTATATTATGGCAGACCAGCTAGATCTACGTCTCTATTATATTATGACAGACCAGCTAGATCTACTGTGTTCATTATATTATGACAGACCAGCTAGATCTATTGTCTCTATTATATTATGACAGACCAGCTAGATCTACTGTCTCTATTATATTTTGACAGGCCAGGTAGATCTACGTCTCTATTATATTATGACAGACCAGCTAGATCTACTGTGTCCATTATATTATGACTGACCAGCTAGATCTACTGTCTCTATTATAATATATAACATACCAGCTAGATCTACTGTCTCATATTATGACAGGCCAGCTAGATCTACTGTCTCGATTATATTATGACAGACCAGCTAGATCTATCCTCTATATTATAGTATGACAGACCAGCTAGATCTACTGTCTCTATTATTGTATATAACAGACCAGCTAGATCTACTGTCTCTATTATATTATGACAGACCAGCTAGATCTACGTCTCTATTATATAATGACAGACCAGCTAGATCTACTGTCTCTATAATATTATAACAGACCAGCTAGATCTACTGTCTATATTATATTATGACAGACCAGCTAGATCTACTGTCTCTATTAAATTATGACAGACCAGCTAGATCTACTGTGTCTATTATATTATGAAAGACCTGCTAGATCTACTGTCTCTATTATACTATGACAAACCAGCTAGATCTACTGTCTCCATTATATTATGACAGACCAGCTAGATCTACTGTCTCTAATATATTATGACAGACCAGCTAGATCTACTGTCTCTATTATAATATATAACATACCAGCTAGATCTACTGTCTCATATTATGACAGACCAGCTAGATCTACTGTCTCTATTATAATATGACAGACAAGCTAGATCTACTCTCTCTATTATATTATGACAGACCAGCTAGATCTACTGTCTCTATTATAATAGGATAGATCAGCTAGATCTGCTGTCTCTATTATATTATGACAGACCAGCTAGATCTATCCTCTCTTATAGTATGACAGACCAGCTTGATCTACTGTCTCTATTATAATATGACAGAGCAGCTAGATCTACTGTCTCTATTATATTTTGACAGACCACAGGTAGATCTACTGTCTCTATTATATTATGACAGACCAGCTAGATCTACTGTCTCTAATGTCTCTATTATATTATGATAGACCAGCTAGATCTACTGTCTCTATTATATTTTGACAGGCCAGGTAGATCTACGTCTCTATTATATTATGACAGACCAGCTAGATCTACTGTGTCCATTATATTATGACAGACCAGCTAGATCTACTGTCTCTTTTATAATATATAACATAGCAGCTAGATCTACTGTCTCATATTATGACAGACCAGCTAGATCTACTGTGTCCATTATATTATGACAGACCAGCTAGATCTACTGTCTCTATTATAATATATAACATACCAGCTAGATCTACTGTCTCATATTATGACAGACCAGCTAGATTTACTTTCTCTATTATAATATGACAGACCAGCTAGATCTACTGTCTCTATTATAATATGACAGACCAGCTAGATCTACTGTCTCGATTATATTATGACAGACCAGCTAGATCTATCCTCTATATTATAGTATGACAGACATTCTAGATCTACTGTCTCTATTATAGTATATAATAGACCAGCTAGATCTCCTGTCTAATATTATGACAGACCAGCTAAATCTACTGTCTCTATGATATTATGACAGACCAGCTAGATCTGCTGTCTCTATTATATTATGACAGACCAGCTAGATCTACTGTCTCTATGGCTTTATTATATTATGACAGACCAGCTAGATCTACTGTCTCTATTATATTATGACAGACCAGCTAGATCTACTGTCACTATTATAATATGACAGACCAGATAGATCTACTGTCTCTATTGTAATATGACAGACAAGCTAGATCTACTGTCTCGATTATATTATGACAGACCAGCTAGATCTACTGTCTCTATTATAATATGACAGACCAGCTAGATCTGCTGTCTCGATTATATTATGACAGACCAGCTAGATCTATCCTCTATATTATAGTATGACAGACCATCTAGATCTACTGTCTCTATTATAGTATATAACAGACCAGCTAGATCTCCTGTCTAATATTATGACAGACCAGCTAAATCTACTGTCTCTATGATATTATGACAGACCAGCTAGATCTGCTGTCTCTATTATATTATGACAGACCAGCTAGATCTACTGTCTCTATTATAATATGACAGACAAGCTAGATCTACTCTCTCTATTATATTATGACAGACCAGCTAGATCTACTGTCTCTATTATAATAGGATAGATCAGCTAGATCTGCTGTCTCTATTATATTATGACAGACCAGCTAGATCTGCTGTCTCTATTATATTATGACAGACCAGCTAGATCTATCCTCTCTTATAGTATGACAGACCAGCTTGATCTACTGTCTCTATTATAATATGACAGAGCAGCTAGATCTACTGTCTCTATTATATTTTGACAGACCACAGGTAGATCTACTGTCTCTATTATATTATGACAGACCAGCTAGATCTACTGTCTCTAATGTCTCTATTATATTATGATAGACCAGCTAGATCTACTGTCTCTATTATATTATGACAGACCAGCTAGATCTGCTGTCTCAATTATATTATGACAGACCAGCTAGATCTACTTTCTCTATTATAATATGACAGACCAGCTAGATCTATCCTCTCTATTATAGTATGACAGACCAGCTAGATCTACTGTCTCTATTATAATATGACAGACCAGATAGATCTGCTGTCTCTATTATATTATGACAGACCAGCTAGATCTACTGTCTAATATTATGACAGACCAGCTAAATCTACTGTCTCTATGATATTATGAAAGACCAGCTAGATCTGCTGTCTCTATTATATTATGACAGACCAGCTAGATCTACTGTCTCTATGGCTCTATTATATTATGACAGACCAGCTAGATCTACTGTCTCTGTTATATTTTGACACACCAGCTAGATCTACTGTCTCGATTATATTATGACAGACCAGCTAGATCTATCCTCTATATTATAGTATGACAGACCAGCTAGATCTACTGTCTCTATTATAGTATATAACAGACCAGCTAGATCTACTGTCTCTCTTATATTATGGCAGACCAGCTAGATCTACGTCTCTATTATATTATGACAGACCAGCTAGATCTACTGTGTTCATTATATTATGACAGACCAGCTAGATCTATTGTCTCTATTATATTATGACAGACCAGCTAGATCTACTGTCTCTATTATATTTTAACAGGCCAGGTAGATCTACGTCTCTATTATATTATGACAGACCAGCTAGATCTACTGTCTCTATTATAATATATAACATACCAGCTAGATCTACTGTCTCATATTATGACAGGCCAGCTATATCTACTGTCTCGATTATATTATGACAGACCAGCTAGATCTATCCTCTATATTATAGTATGACAGACCAGCTAGATCTACTGTCTCTATTATTGTATATAACAGACCAGCTAGATCTACTGTCTCTATTATATTATGACAGACCAGCTAGATCTACGTCTCTATTATATAATGACAGACCAGCTAGATCTACTGTCTCTATAATATTATAACAGACCAGCTAGATCTACTGTCTATATTATATTATGACAGACCAGCTAGATCTACTGTCTCTATTAAATTATGACAGACCAGCTAGATCTACTGTGTCTATTATATTATGAAAGACCTGCTAGATCTACTGTCTCTATTATACTATGACAAACCAGCTAGATCTACTGTCTCCATTATATTATGACAGACCAGCTAGATCTACTGTCTCTAATATATTATGACAGACCAGCTAGATCTACTGTCTCTATTATAATATATAACATACCAGCTAGATCTACTGTCTCATATTATGACAGACCAGCTAGATCTACTGTCTCTATTATAATATGACAGACAAGCTAGATCTACTCTCTCTATTATATTATGACAGACCAGCTAGATCTACTGTCTCTATTATAATAGGATAGATCAGCTAGATCTGCTGCCTCTATTATATTATGACAGACCAGCTAGATCTGCTGTCTCTATTATATTATGACAGACCAGCTAGATCTATCCTCTCTTATAGTATGACAGACCAGCTTGATCTACTGTCTCTATTATAATATGACAGAGCAGCTAGATCTACTGTCTCTATTATATTATGACAGACCAGCTAGATCTACTGTCTCTAATGTCTCTATTATATTATGATAGACCAGCTAGATCTACTGTCTCTATTATATTTTGACAGGCCAGGTAGATCTACGTCTCTATTATATTATGACAGACCAGCTAGATCTACTGTGTCCATTATATTATGACAGACCAGCTAGATCTACTGTCTCTATTGTAATATATAACATAGCAGCTAGATCTACTGTCTCATATTATGACAGACCAGCTAGATCTACTGTGTCCATTATATTATGACAGACCAGCTAGATCTACTGTCTCTATTATAATATATAACATACCAGCTAGATCTACTGTCTCATATTATGACAGACCAGCTAGATTTACTTTCTCTATTATAATATGACAGACCAGCTAGATCTACTGTCTCTATTATAATATGACAGACCAGCTAGATCTACTGTCTCGATTATATTATGACAGACCAGCTAGATCTATCCTCTATATTATAGTATGACAGACATTCTAGATCTACTGTCTCTATTATAGTATATAATAGACCAGCTAGATCTCCTGTCTAATATTATGACAGACCAGCTAAATCTACTGTCTCTATGATATTATGACAGACCAGCTAGATCTGCTGTCTCTATTATATTATGACAGACCAGCTAGATCTACTGTCTCTATGGCTTTATTATATTATGACAGACCAGCTAGATCTACTGTCTCTATTATATTATGACAGACCAGCTAGATCTACTGTCACTATTATAATATGACAGACCAGATAGATCTACTGTCTCTATTATAATATGACAGACAAGCTAGATCTACTGTCTCGATTATATTATGACAGACCAGCTAGATCTACTGTCTCTATTATAATATGACAGACCAGCTAGATCTGCTGTCTCGATTATATTATGACAGACCAGCTAGATCTATCCTCTATATTATAGTATGACAGACCATCTAGATCTACTGTCTCTATTATAGTATATAACAGACCAGCTAGATCTCCTGTCTAATATTATGACAGACCAGCTAAATCTACTGTCTCTATGATATTATGACAGACCAGCTAGATCTGCTGTCTCTATTATATTATGACAGACCAGCTAGATCTACTGTCTCTATGGCTTTATTATATTATGACAGACCAGCTAGATCTACTGTCTCTATTATATTATGACAGACCAGCTAGATCTACTGTCACTATTATAATATGACAGACCAGATAGATCTACTGTCTCGATTATATTATGACAGACCAGCTAGATCTATCCTCTATATTATAGTATGACAGACCAGCTAGATCTACTGTCTCTATTATAGTATATAACAGACCAGCTATATCTACTGTCTCTATTATATTATGACAGACCAGCTAGATCTACGTCTCTATTATATTATGACAGACCAGCAAGATCTACTGTCTCTATAATATTATAACAGACCAGCTAGATCTACTGTCTATATTATATTATGACAGACCAGCTAGATCTACTGTCTCTATTAAATTATGACAGACCAGATAGATCTACTGTGTCTATTATATTATGACAGACCTGCTAGATCTACTGTCTCATATTATGACAGACCAGCTAGATCTACTGTCTCTATGATATTATGACAGACCAGCTAGATCTGCTGTCTCTATTATAGTATATAACAGACCAGCTAGATCTCCTGTCTAATATTATGACAGACCAGCTAAATCTACTGTCTCTATGATATTATGACAGACCAGCTAGATCTGCTGTCTCTATTATATTATGACAGACCAGCTAGATCTACTGTCTCTATGGCTTTATTATATTATGACAGACCAGCTAGATCTACTGTCTCTATTATATTTTGACAGACCAGCTAGATCTACTGTCTCTATTATATTATGACAGACCAGCTAGATCTACTGTCACTATTATAATATGACAGACCAGATAGATCTACTGTCTCTATTATAATATGACAGACAAGCTAGATCTACTGTCTCGATTATATTATGACAGACCAGCTAGATCTATCCTCTATATTATAGTATGACAGACCAGCTAGATCTACTGTCTCTATTATAGTATATAACAGACCAGCTATATCTACTGTCTCTATTATATTATGACAGACCAGCTAGATCTACGTCTCTATTATATTATGACAGACCAGCAAGATCTATTGTCTCTATTATAGTATATAACAGACCAGCTAGATCTACTGTCTCTATTAAATTATGACAGACCAGATAGATCTACTGTGTCTATTATATTATGACAGACCTGCTAGATCTACTGTCTAATATTATGACAGACCAGCTAGATCTACTGTGTCTATTATACTGTGACAGACCAGCTAGATCTACTGTCTCCATTATATTATGACAGACCAGCTATATCTACTGTCTCTAATATATTATGACAGACCAGCTAGATCTATTGTCTCTATTATATTATGACAGACCAGCTAGATCTACTGTCTCTATTATATTTTGACAGGCCAGGTAGATCTACGTCTCTATTATATTATGACAGACCAGCTAGATCTACTGTGTCCATTATATTATGACTGACCAGCTAGATCTACTGTCTCTATTATAATATATAACATACCAGCTAGATCTACTGTCTCATATTATGACAGGCCAGCTAGATCTACTGTCTCGATTATATTATGACAGACCAGCTAGATCTATCCTCTATATTATAGTATGACAGACCAGCTAGATCTACTGTCTCTATTATTGTATATAACAGACCAGCTAGTTCTACTGTCTCTATTATATTATGACAGACCAGTTAGATCTACGTCTCTATTATATAATGACAGACCAGCTAGATCTACTGTCTCTATAATATTATAACAGACCAGCTAGATCTACTGTCTATATTATATTATGACAGACCAGCTAGATCTACTGTGTCTATTATATTATGAAAGACCTGCTAGATCTACTGTCTCATATTAAGACAGACCAGCTAGATCTACTGTCTCTATTATACTATGACAAACCAGCTAGATCTACTATCTCCATTATATTATGACAGACCAGCTAGATCTACTGTCTCTAATATATTATGACAGACCAGCTAGATCTACTGTCTCTATTATAATATATAACATACCAGCTAGATCTACTGTCTCATATTATGACAGACCAGCTAGATCTACTGTCTCTATTATAATATGACAGACAAGCTAGATCTACTCTCTCTATTATATTATGACAGACCAGCTAGATCTACTGTCTCTATTATAATAGGATAGATCAGCTAGATCTGCTGTCTCTATTATATTATGACAGACCAGCTAGATCTGCTGTCTCTATTATATTATGACAGACCAGCTAGATCTATCCTCTCTTATAGTATGACAGACCAGCTTGATCTACTGTCTCTATTATAATATGACAGAGCAGC
Source organism: Oncorhynchus mykiss (assembly GCF_013265735.2). Taxonomy (NCBI): domain Eukaryota; kingdom Metazoa; phylum Chordata; class Actinopteri; order Salmoniformes; family Salmonidae; genus Oncorhynchus; species Oncorhynchus mykiss. The sequence continues at coordinate 69,184,345 of NC_048582.1, forward strand.
TAGATCTACTGTCTCTATTATATTTTGACAGACCACAGGTAGATCTACTGTGTCTATTATATTATGACAGACCAGCTAGATCTACTGTCTCTAATGTCTCTATTATATTATGATAGACCAGCTAGATCTACTGTCTCTATTATATTATGACAGACCAGATAGATCTACTGTGTCTATTATATTATGACAGACCTGCTAGATCTACTGTCTCTAATT
>NC_048582.1:70262560-70310060 GCF_013265735.2 Oncorhynchus mykiss
CTTACTGAGTCTATAGGAACAGTAGCCTGCTGGTCTTACTGAGTCAATAGGAACATTAGCCTGCTGGTCTTACTGAGTCTATAGGAACATTAGCCTGCTGGTCTTACTGAGTCTATAGGAACATTAGCCTGCTGGCCTTACTGAGTCTATAGGAACATTAGCCTGCTGGTCTTACTGAGTCTATAGGAACATTAGCCTGCTGGTCTTACTGAGTCTATAGGAACATTATCCTGCTGGTCTTACTGGGTCTATAGGAACATTAGCCTGCTGGTCTTACTGGGTCTATAGGAACATTAGCCTGCTGGTCTTACTGGGTCTATGGGAACATTAGCCTGCTGGTCTTACTGGGTCTATAGGAACATTAGCCTGCTGGTCTTACTGAGTCTATAGGAACATTAGCCTGCTGGTCTTACTGAGTCTATAGGAACATTAGCCTGCTGGTCTTACTGAGTCTATAGGAACATTAGCCTGCTGGTCTTACTGAGTCTATAGGAACATTAGCCTGCTGGTCTAACTGAGTCTATAGGAACATTAGCCTGCTGGTCTTACTGAGTCTATAGGAGCATTAGCCTGCTGGTCTTACTGAGTCTATAGGAACATTAGCCTGCTGGTCTGACTGAGTCTATAGGAACATTAGCCTGCTGTCCTTACTGAGTCTATAGGAACATTAGCCTGCTGGCCTTACTGAGTCTATAGGAACATTAGCCTGCTGGTCTTACTGAGTCTATAGGAACATTAGCCTGCTGGTCTTACTGAGTCTATAGGAACATTAGCCTGCTGGTCTTACTGAGTCTATAGGAACATTAGCCTGCTGGGCTTACTGAGTCTATAGGAATATTAGCCTGCTGGTCTGACTGAGTCTATAGGAACATTAGCCCGCTGGTCTAACTGAGTCTATAGGAACATTAGCCCGCTGGTCTTACTGAGTCTATAGGAACATTAGCCCGCTGGTCTTACTGAGTCTATAGGAACATTAGCCCGCTGGTCTTACTGAGTCTATAGGAACATTAGCCTGCTTGTCTTATTGAGTCTATAGGAACATTAGTCTGCTGGCCTTACTGAGTCTATAGGAACATTAGCCTGCTGGCCTTACTGAGTCTATAGGAACATTAGCCTGCTGGTCTTACTGAGTCTATAGGAACATTAGCCTGCTGGTCTGACTGAGTCTATAGGAACATTAGCCTGCTGGTCTTACTGGGTCTATAGGAACATTAGCCTGCTGGTCTGACTGAGTCTATAGGAACATTAGCCTGCTGGTCTTACTGAGTCTATAGGAACATTAGCCTGCTGGTCTGACTGAGTCTATAGGAACATTAGCCTGCTGGCCTTACTGGGTCTATAGGAACATTAGCCTGCTGGCCTTACTGAGTCTATAGGAACATTAGCCTGCTGGTCTTACTGAGTCTATAGGAACATTAGCCTGCTGGCCTTACTGAGTCTATAGGAACATTAGCCTGCTGGTCTGACTGAGTCTATAGGAACATTAGCCTGCTGGTCTTACTGAGTCTATAGGAGCATTAGCCTGCTGGTCTTACTGGGTCTATAGGAATATTAGCCTGCTGGTCTTACTGAGTCTATAGGAACATTAGCCTGTTGGTCTTACTGGGTCTATAGGAACATTAGCCTGCTGGTCTTACTGAGTCAATAGGAACATTAGCCTGCTGGTCTTACTGAGTCTATAGGAACATTAGCCTGCTGGCCTTACTGAGTCTATAGGAACATTAGCCTGCTGGTCTGACTGAGTCTATAGGAACATTAGCCTGCTGGTCTCACTGGGTGGATAGGTAACATTAGCCTGCTGGTCTGACTGAGTCTATAGGAACATTAGCCTGCTGGTCTTACTGAGTCTATAGGAACATTAGCCTGCTGGTCTTACTGAGTCTATAGGAGCATTAGCCTGCTGGTGTTACTGGGTCTATAGAAACATTAGCCTGCTGGTCTTACTGAGTCTATAGGAACATTAGCCTGCTGGTCTTACTGAGTCTATAGGAACATTAGCCTGCTGGTCTTACTGAGTCTATAGGAACATTAGCCTGCTGGTCTTACTGAGTCTATAGGAACATTAGCCTGCTGGGCTTACTGAGTCTATAGGAATATTAGCCTGCTGGTCTGACTGAGTCTATAGGAACATTAGCCCGCTGGTCTAACTGAGTCTATAGGAACATTAGCCCGCTGGTCTTACTGAGTCTATAGGAACATTAGCCCGCTGGTCTTACTGAGTCTATAGGAACATTAGCCCGCTGGTCTTACTGAGTCTATAGGAACATTAGCCTGCTTGTCTTATTGAGTCTATAGGAACATTAGCCTGCTGGTCTTACTGGGTCTATAGGAACATTAGCCTGCTGGTCTTACTGGGTCTATAGGAACATTAGCCTGCTGGTCTTACTGAGTCTATAGGAACATTAGCCTGCTGGTCTTACTGAGTCTATAGGAACATTAGCCTGCTGGTCTTACTGAGTCTATAGGAACATTAGCCTGCTGGTCTTACTGAGTCTATAGGAACATTAGCCTGCTGGTCTAACTGAGTCTATAGGAACATTAGCCTGCTGGTCTTACTGAGTCTATAGGAACATTAGCCTGCTGGTCTTACTGAGTCTATAGGAACATTAGCCTGCTGGTCTGACTGAGTCTATAGGAACATTAGCCTGCTGTCCTTACTGAGTCTATAGGAACATTAGCCTGCTGGCCTTACTGAGTCTATAGGAACATTAGCCTGCTGGTCTTACTGAGTCTATAGGAACATTAGCCTGCTGGTCTTACTGAGTCTATAGGAACATTAGCCTGCTGGTCTTACTGAGTCTATAGGAACATTAGCCTGCTGGGCTTACTGAGTCTATAGGAATATTAGCCTGCTGGTCTGACTGAGTCTATAGGAACATTAGCCCGCTGGTCTAACTGAGTCTATAGGAACATTAGCCCGCTGGTCTTACTGAGTCTATAGGAACATTAGCCCGCTGGTCTTACTGAGTCTATAGGAACATTAGCCCGCTGGTCTTACTGAGTCTATAGGAACATTAGCCTGCTTGTCTTATTGAGTCTATAGGAACATTAGTCTGCTGGCCTTACTGAGTCTATAGGAACATTAGCCTGCTGGCCTTACTGAGTCTATAGGAACATTAGCCTGCTGGTCTTACTGAGTCTATAGGAACATTAGCCTGCTGGTCTGACTGAGTCTATAGGAACATTAGCCTGCTGGTCTTACTGGGTCTATAGGAACATTAGCCTGCTGGTCTGACTGAGTCTATAGGAACATTAGCCTGCTGGTCTTACTGAGTCTATAGGAACATTAGCCTGCTGGTCTGACTGAGTCTATAGGAACATTAGCCTGCTGGCCTTACTGGGTCTATAGGAACATTAGCCTGCTGGCCTTACTGAGTCTATAGGAACATTAGCCTGCTGGTCTTACTGAGTCTATAGGAACATTAGCCTGCTGGCCTTACTGAGTCTATAGGAACATTAGCCTGCTGGTCTGACTGAGTCTATAGGAACATTAGCCTGCTGGTCTTACTGAGTCTATAGGAGCATTAGCCTGCTGGTCTTACTGGGTCTATAGGAATATTAGCCTGCTGGTCTTACTGAGTCTATAGGAACATTAGCCTGTTGGTCTTACTGGGTCTATAGGAACATTAGCCTGCTGGTCTTACTGAGTCAATAGGAACATTAGCCTGCTGGTCTTACTGAGTCTATAGGAACATTAGCCTGCTGGCCTTACTGAGTCTTTAGGAATATTAGCCTGCTGGTCTTACTGAGTCTATAGGAACATTAGTCTGCTGGCCTTACTGAGTCTATAGGAACATTAGCCTGCTGGTCTGACTGAGTCTATAGGAACATTAGCCTGCTGGTCTTACTGGGTGGATAGGTAACATTAGCCTGCTGGTCTGACTGAGTCTATAGGAACATTAGCCTGCTGGTCTTACTGAGTCTATAGGAACATTAGCCTGCTGGTCTTACTGAGTCTATAGGAGCATTAGCCTGCTGGTGTTACTGGGTCTATAGGAACATTAGCCTGCTGGTCTTACTGAGTCTATAGGAACATTAGCCTGTTGGTCATACTGGGTCTATAGGAACATTAGCCTGCTGGTCTTACTGAGTCTATAGGAACATTAGCCTGCTGGTCTTACTGAGTCTATAGGAACATTAGCCTGCTGGTCTTACTGAGTCTATAGGAACATTAGCCTGCTGGTCTTACTGAGTCTATAGGAACATTAGCCTGCTGGGCTTACTGAGTCTATAGGAATATTAGCCTGCTGGTCTTACTGAGTCTATAGGAACATTAGCCCGCTGGTCTAACTGAGTCTATAGGAACATTAGCCCGCTGGTCTTACTGAGTCTATAGGAACATTAGCCCGCTGGTCTTACTGAGTCTATAGGAACATTAGCCCGCTGGTCTTACTGAGTCTATAGGAACATTAGCCTGCTTGTCTTATTGAGTCTATAGGAACATTAGTCTGCTGGCCTTACTGAGTCTATAGGAACATTAGCCTGCTGGCCTTACTGAGTCTATAGGAACATTAGCCTGCTGGTCTTACTGAGTCTATAGGAACATTAGCCTGCTGGTCTGACTGAGTCTATAGGAACATTAGCCTGCTGGTCTTACTGGGTCTATAGGAACATTAGCCTGCTGGTCTGACTGAGTCTATAGGAACATTAGCCTGCTGGTCTTACTGAGTCTATAGGAACATTAGCCTGCTGGTCTGACTGAGTCTATAGGAACATTAGCCTGCTGGCCTTACTGGGTCTATAGGAACATTAGCCTGCTGGCCTTACTGAGTCTATAGGAACATTAGCCTGCTGGTCTTACTGAGTCTATAGGAACATTAGCCTGCTGGCCTTACTGAGTCTATAGGAACATTAGCCTGCTGGTCTGACTGAGTCTATAGGAACATTAGCCTGCTGGCCTTACTGAGTCTATAGGAACATTAGCCTGCTGGTCTGACTGAGTCTATAGGAACATTAGCCTGCTGGGCTTACTGAGTCTATAGGAATATTAGCCTGCTGGTCTGACTGAGTCTATAGGAACATTAGCCCGCTGGTCTAACTGAGTCTATAGGAACATTAGCCCGCTGGTCTTACTGAGTCTATAGGAACATTAGCCCGCTGGTCTTACTGAGTCTATAGGAACATTAGCCCGCTGGTCTTACTGAGTCTATAGGAACATTAGCCTGCTTGTCTTATTGAGTCTATAGGAACATTAGTCTGCTGGCCTTACTGAGTCTATAGGAACATTAGCCTGCTGGCCTTACTGAGTCTATAGGAACATTAGCCTGCTGGTCTTACTGAGTCTATAGGAACATTAGCCTGCTGGTCTGACTGAGTCTATAGGAACATTAGCCTGCTGGTCTTACTGGGTCTATAGGAACATTAGCCTGCTGGTCTGACTGAGTCTATAGGAACATTAGCCTGCTGGTCTTACTGAGTCTATAGGAACATTAGCCTGCTGGTCTGACTGAGTCTATAGGAACATTAGCCTGCTGGCCTTACTGGGTCTATAGGAACATTAGCCTGCTGGCCTTACTGAGTCTATAGGAACATTAGCCTGCTGGTCTTACTGAGTCTATAGGAACATTAGCCTGCTGGCCTTACTGAGTCTATAGGAACATTAGCCTGCTGGTCTGACTGAGTCTATAGGAACATTAGCCTGCTGGTCTTACTGAGTCTATAGGAGCATTAGCCTGCTGGTCTTACTGGGTCTATAGGAATATTAGCCTGCTGGTCTTACTGAGTCTATAGGAACATTAGCCTGTTGGTCTTACTGGGTCTATAGGAACATTAGCCTGCTGGTCTTACTGAGTCAATAGGAACATTAGCCTGCTGGTCTTACTGAGTCTATAGGAACATTAGCCTGCTGGCCTTACTGAGTCTTTAGGAATATTAGCCTGCTGGTCTTACTGAGTCTATAGGAACATTAGTCTGCTGGCCTTACTGAGTCTATAGGAACATTAGCCTGCTGGTCTGACTGAGTCTATAGGAACATTAGCCTGCTGGTCTTACTGGGTGGATAGGTAACATTAGCCTGCTGGTCTGACTGAGTCTATAGGAACATTAGCCTGCTGGTCTTACTGAGTCTATAGGAACATTAGCCTGCTGGTCTTACTGAGTCTATAGGAGCATTAGCCTGCTGGTGTTACTGGGTCTATAGGAACATTAGCCTGCTGGTCTTACTGAGTCTATAGGAACATTAGCCTGTTGGTCATACTGGGTCTATAGGAACATTAGCCTGCTGGTCTTACTGAGTCTATAGGAACATTAGCCTGCTGGTCTTACTGAGTCTATAGGAACATTAGCCTGCTGGTCTTACTGAGTCTATAGGAACATTAGCCTGCTGGTCTTACTGAGTCTATAGGAACATTAGCCTGCTGGGCTTACTGAGTCTATAGGAATATTAGCCTGCTGGTCTTACTGAGTCTATAGGAACATTAGCCCGCTGGTCTAACTGAGTCTATAGGAACATTAGCCCGCTGGTCTTACTGAGTCTATAGGAACATTAGCCCGCTGGTCTTACTGAGTCTATAGGAACATTAGCCCGCTGGTCTTACTGAGTCTATAGGAACATTAGCCTGCTTGTCTTATTGAGTCTATAGGAACATTAGTCTGCTGGCCTTACTGAGTCTATAGGAACATTAGCCTGCTGGCCTTACTGAGTCTATAGGAACATTAGCCTGCTGGTCTTACTGAGTCTATAGGAACATTAGCCTGCTGGTCTGACTGAGTCTATAGGAACATTAGCCTGCTGGTCTTACTGGGTCTATAGGAACATTAGCCTGCTGGTCTGACTGAGTCTATAGGAACATTAGCCTGCTGGTCTTACTGAGTCTATAGGAACATTAGCCTGCTGGTCTGACTGAGTCTATAGGAACATTAGCCTGCTGGCCTTACTGGGTCTATAGGAACATTAGCCTGCTGGCCTTACTGAGTCTATAGGAACATTAGCCTGCTGGTCTTACTGAGTCTATAGGAACATTAGCCTGCTGGCCTTACTGAGTCTATAGGAACATTAGCCTGCTGGTCTGACTGAGTCTATAGGAACATTAGCCTGCTGGCCTTACTGAGTCTATAGGAACATTAGCCTGCTGGTCTGACTGAGTCTATAGGAACATTAGCCTGCTGGTCTTACTGAGTCTATAGGAACATTAGCCTGTTGGTCTTACTGGGTCTATAGGAACATTAGCCTGCTGGCCTTACTGAGTCTATAGGAACATTAGCCTGCTGGTCTTACTGGGTCTATAGGAACATTAGCCTGCTGGTCTTACTGAGTCTATAGGAACATTAGCCTGCTGGCCTTAATGAGTCTATAGGAACATTATCCTGCTGGCATTACTGAGTCTATAGGAACAGTAGCCTGCTGGCTTACTGGGTGGATTGGAACATTAACCTGCTGGTCTTACTGTGTGGATAGGAACATTAGCCTGCTGGTCTTACTGAGTCTATAGGAACATTAGCCTGCTGGCCTTACTGAGTCTTTAGGAATATTAGCCTGCTGGTCTTACTGAGTCTATAGGAACATTAGTCTGCTGGCCTTACTGAGTCTATAGGAACATTAGCCTGCTGGTCTTACTGAGTCTATAGGAACATTAGCCTGCTGGTCTTCCTGAGTCTATAGGAACATTAGTCTGCTGGCCTTACTGAGTCTATAGGAACATTAGCCTGCTGGTCTTACTGAGTCTATAGGAACATTAGCCTGCTGGTCTGACTGAGTCTATAGGAACATTAGCCTGCTGGTCTTACTGGGTGGATAGGTAACATTAGCCTGCTGGTCTGACTGAGTCTATAGGAACATTAGCCTGCTGGTCTTACTGAGTCTATAGGAACATTAGCCTGCTGGTCTTACTGAGTCTATAGGAGCATTAGCCTGCTGGTGTTACTGGGTCTATAGGAACATTAGCCTGCTGGTCTTACTGAGTCTATAGGAACATTAGCCTGTTGGTCATACTGGGTCTATAGGAACATTAGCCTGCTGGTCTTACTGAGTCTATAGGAACATTAGCCTGCTGGTCTTACTGAGTCTATAGGAACATTAGCCTGCTGGCCTTACTGAGTCTTTAGGAACATTAGCCTGCTGGTCTTACTGAGTCTATAGGAACATTAGTCTGCTGGCCTTACTGAGTCTATAGGAACATTAGCCTGCTGGTCTGACTGAGTCTATAGGAACATTAGCCTGCTGATCTTACTGGGTCTATAGGAACATTAGCCTGCTGGTCTTACTGAGTCTATAGGAACATTAGCCTGCTGGTCTTACTGAGTCTATAGGAACATTAGCCTGCTGGTCTGACTGAGTCTATAGGAACATTAGCCTGCTGGCCTTACTGGGTGGATAGGAACAATAGCCTGCTGGTCTTACTGAGTCGATAGGAACCTTAGCCTGCTGGTCTTACTGAGTCTATAGGAACATTAGCCTGCTGGTCTGACTGAGTCTATAGGAACATTAGCCTGCAGGTCTTACTAAGTCTATAGGAACATTAGCCTGCTGGTCTTACTGAGTCTATAGGAACATTAGCCTGCTGGCCTTACTGAGTCTATAGGAACATTAGCCTGCTGGTCTTACTGGGTGGATAGGAACATTAGCCTGCTGGCCTTACTGGGTGGATAGGAACATTAGCCTTCTGGCCTTACTGGGTGGATTGGAACATTAGCCTGCTGGCCTTACTGGGTGGATAGGAACGTTAGCCTGCTGGCCTTACTGAGTGGATAGGAACATTAGCCTTCTGGCATTAATGAGTCTAGGAACATTAGCCTGCTGGTCTTACTGAGTGGATAGGAACAGTAGCCTGCTGTTCTTATTGGGTGGATAGGAACATTAGCCTGCTGGTCTTACTGAGTGGATAGGAACATTACCCTGCAGGCCTTACTGAGTCTATAGGAACATTAAACTGCTGGTCTTACTGGGTGGATATGAACATTAGCCTGCTGGTCTTACTGAGTCTATAGGAACATTAGCCTGCTGGTCTTACTGAGTCTATAGGAACATTAGCCTGCTGGTCTTACTGAGTCTATAGGAACATTAGCCTGCTGGTCTTACTGAGTCTATAGGAACATTAGCCTGCTGGCCTTACTGGGTGGATAGGAACATTAGCCTGCTGGCCTTACTGAGTGGATAGGAACATTAGCCTGCTGGCCTTAATGAGTCTAGGAACATTAGCCTGCTGGTCTTACTGAGTGGATAGGAACAGTAGCCTGCTGTTCTTATTGGGTGGATAGGAACATTAGCCTGCTGGTCTTACTGAGTGGATAGGAACATTAGCCTGCAGGCCTTACTGAGTCTATAGGAACATTATCCTGCAGGCCTTACTGAGTCTAGGAACATTAGCCTGCTGGCCTTGCTGAGTGGATAGGAACATTAGCCTGCTGGCCTTACTGGGTGGAGAGGAACATTAGCCTGCAGGCCTTACTGAGTCTATAGGAACATTAGCCTGCTGGCCTTACTGAGTCTATAGGAACATTATCCTGCTGGCCTTACTGAGTCTATAGGAACATTAGCCTGCTGGCTTACTGGGTGGATTGGAGCATTAGCCTGCTGGTCTTACTGAGTCTATAGGAACATTAGCCTGCTGTTCTTACTGTGTGGATAGGAACATTAGCCTGCTGGTCTTACTGTGTGGATAGGAACATTAGCCTGCTGGCCTTACTGAGTCTATAGGAACATTAGCCTGCTGGTCTGACTGAGTCTATAGGAACATTATCCTGCTGGCCTTACTGAGTCTATAGGAACATTAGCCTGCTGGTCTGACTGAGTCTATAGGAACATTAGCCTGCTGGTCTGACTGAGTCTATAGGAACATTAGCCTGCTGGCCTTAATGAGTCTATAGGAACATTAGCCTGCTGGCCTTACTGAGTCTATAGGAACATTAGCCTGCTGGTCTTACTGGGTCTATAGGAACATTAGCCTGCTGGTCTTACTGAGTCTATAGGAACATTAGCCTGCTGGCCTTAATGAGTCTATAGGAACATTATCCTGCTGGCCTTACTGAGTCTATAGGAACAGTAGCCTGCTGGCTTACTGGGTGGATTGGAACATTAACCTGCTGGTCTTACTGTGTGGATAGGAACATTAGCCTGCTGGCCTTACTGGGTCGATAGGAACTTTAACATCATAGATAGGATAGGAACAGTAGCCTGCTGGCTTACTGGGTGGATTGGAACATTAACCTGCTGGTCTTACTGTGTGGATAGGAACATTAGCCTGCTGGCCTTACTGGGTCGATAGGAACTTTAACATCATAGATAGGATAGGAACATTAGCCCGCTGGTCTTACTGAGTCTATAGGAACATTAGCCCGCTGGTCTTACTGAGTCTATAGGAACATTAGCCTGCTTGTCTTATTGAGTCTATAGGAACATTAGTCTGCTGGCCTTACTGAGTCTATAGGAACATTAGCCTGCTGGCCTTACTGAGTCTATAGGAACATTAGCCTGCTGGTCTTACTGAGTCTATAGGAACATTAGCCTGCTGGTCTGACTGAGTCTATAGGAACATTAGCCTGCTGGTCTTACTGGGTCTATAGGAACATTAGCCTGCTGGTCTGACTGAGTCTATAGGAACATTAGCCTGCTGGTCTTACTGAGTCTATAGGAACATTAGCCTGCTGGTCTGACTGAGTCTATAGGAACATTAGCCTGCTGGCCTTACTGGGTCTATAGGAACATTAGCCTGCTGGCCTTACTGAGTCTATAGGAACATTAGCCTGCTGGTCTTACTGAGTCTATAGGAACATTAGCCTGCTGGCCTTACTGAGTCTATAGGAACATTAGCCTGCTGGTCTGACTGAGTCTATAGGAACATTAGCCTGCTGGTCTTACTGAGTCTATAGGAGCATTAGCCTGCTGGTCTTACTGGGTCTATAGGAATATTAGCCTGCTGGTCTTACTGAGTCTATAGGAACATTAGCCTGTTGGTCTTACTGGGTCTATAGGAACATTAGCCTGCTGGTCTTACTGAGTCAATAGGAACATTAGCCTGCTGGTCTTACTGAGTCTATAGGAATATTAGCCTGCTGGCCTTACTGAGTCTTTAGGAATATTAGCCTGCTGGTCTTACTGAGTCTATAGGAACATTAGTCTGCTGGCCTTACTGAGTCTATAGGAACATTAGCCTGCTGGTCTGACTGAGTCTATAGGAACATTAGCCTGCTGGTCTTACTGGGTGGATAGGTAACATTAGCCTGCTGGTCTGACTGAGTCTATAGGAACATTAGCCTGCTGGTCTTACTGAGTCTATAGGAACATTAGCCTGCTGGTCTTACTGAGTCTATAGGAGCATTAGCCTGCTGGTGTTACTGGGTCTATAGGAACATTAGCCTGCTGGTCTTACTGAGTCTATAGGAACATTAGCCTGTTGGTCATACTGGGTCTATAGGAACATTAGCCTGCTGGTCTTACTGAGTCTATAGGAACATTAGCCTGCTGGTCTTACTGAGTCTATAGGAACATTAGCCTGCTGGCCTTACTGAGTCTTTAGGAACATTAGCCTGCTGGTCTTACTGAGTCTATAGGAACATTAGTCTGCTGGCCTTACTGAGTCTATAGGAACATTAGCCTGCTGGTCTGACTGAGTCTATAGGAACATTAGCCTGCTGATCTTACTGGGTCTATAGGAACATTAGCCTGCTGGTCTTACTGAGTCTATAGGAACATTAGCCTGCTGGTCTTACTGAGTCTATAGGAACATTAGCCTGCTGGTCTGACTGAGTCTATAGGAACATTAGCCTGCTGGCCTTACTGGGTGGATAGGAACAATAGCCTGCTGGTCTTACTGAGTCGATAGGAACCTTAGCCTGCTGGTCTTACTGAGTCTATAGGAACATTAGCCTGCTGGTCTGACTGAGTCTATAGGAACATTAGCCTGCAGGTCTTACTAAGTCTATAGGAACATTAGCCTGCTGGTCTTACTGAGTCTATAGGAACATTAGCCTGCTGGCCTTACTGAGTCTATAGGAACATTAGCCTGCTGGTCTTACTGGGTGGATAGGAACATTAGCCTGCTGGCCTTACTGGGTGGATAGGAACATTAGCCTTCTGGCCTTACTGGGTGGATTGGAACATTAGCCTGCTGGCCTTACTGGGTGGATAGGAACGTTAGCCTGCTGGCCTTACTGAGTGGATAGGAACATTAGCCTTCTGGCATTAATGAGTCTAGGAACATTAGCCTGCTGGTCTTACTGAGTGGATAGGAACAGTAGCCTGCTGTTCTTATTGGGTGGATAGGAACATTAGCCTGCTGGTCTTACTGAGTGGATAGGAACATTACCCTGCAGGCCTTACTGAGTCTATAGGAACATTATCCTGCTGGTCTTACTGGGTGGATAGGAACATTAGCCTGCTGGTCTTACTGAGTCTATAGGAACATTAGCCTGCTGGTCTTACTGAGTCTATAGGAACATTAGCCTGCTGGTCTTACTGAGTCTATAGGAACATTAGCCTGCTGGTCTTACTGAGTCTATAGGAACATTAGCCTGCTGGCCTTACTGGGTGGATAGGAACATTAGCCTGCTGGCCTTACTGAGTGGATAGGAACATTAGCCTGCTGGCCTTAATGAGTCTAGGAACATTAGCCTGCTGGTCTTACTGAGTGGATAGGAACAGTAGCCTGCTGTTCTTATTGGGTGGATAGGAACATTAGCCTGCTGGTCTTACTGAGTGGATAGGAACATTAGCCTGCAGGCCTTACTGAGTCTATAGGAACATTATCCTGCAGGCCTTACTGAGTCTAGGAACATTAGCCTGCTGGCCTTGCTGAGTGGATAGGAACATTAGCCTGCTGGCCTTAATGAGTCTATAGGAACATTAGCCTGCAGGCCTTACTGAGTCTATAGGAACATTAGCCTGCTGGCCTTACTGAGTCTATAGGAACATTATCCTGCTGGCCTTACTGAGTCTATAGGAACATTAGCCTGCTGGCTTACTGGGTGGATTGGAGCATTAGCCTGCTGGTCTTACTGAGTCTATAGGAACATTAGCCTGCTGTTCTTACTGTGTGGATAGGAACATTAGCCTGCTGGTCTTACTGTGTGGATAGGAACATTAGCCTGCTGGCCTTACTGAGTCTATAGGAACATTAGCCTGCTGGTCTGACTGAGTCTATAGGAACATTATCCTGCTGGCCTTACTGAGTCTATAGGAACATTAGCCTGCTGGTCTGACTGAGTCTATAGGAACATTAGCCTGCTGGTCTGACTGAGTCTATAGGAACATTAGCCTGCTGGCCTTAATGAGTCTATAGGAACATTAGCCTGCTGGCCTTACTGAGTCTATAGGAACATTAGCCTGCTGGTCTTACTGGGTCTATAGGAACATTAGCCTGCTGGTCTTACTGAGTCTATAGGAACATTAGCCTGCTGGCCTTAATGAGTCTATAGGAACATTATCCTGCTGGCCTTACTGAGTCTATAGGAACAGTAGCCTGCTGGCTTACTGGGTGGATTGGAACATTAACCTGCTGGTCTTACTGTGTGGATAGGAACATTAGCCTGCTGGCCTTACTGGGTCGATAGGAACTTTAACATCATAGATAGGATAGGAACAGTAGCCTGCTGGCTTACTGGGTGGATTGGAACATTAACCTGCTGGTCTTACTGTGTGGATAGGAACATTAGCCTGCTGGCCTTACTGGGTCGATAGGAACTTTAACATCATAGATAGGATAGGAACAGTAGCCTGCTGGCTTACTGGGTGGATTGGAACATTAACCTGCTGGTCTTACTGTGTGGATAGGAACAGTAGCCTGCTGGCTTACTGGGTGGATTGGAACATTAACCTGCTGGTCTTACTGTGTGGATAGGAACATTAGCCTGCTGGTCTTACTGAGTCTATAGGAACATTAGCCTGCTGGTCTTACTGAGTCTATAGGAACATTAGCCTGCTGGCCTTACTGAGTCTATAGGAACATTAGCCTGCTGGCCTTACTGAGTCTATAGGAACATTAGCCTGCTGGTCTGACTGAGTCTATAGGAACATTAGCCTGCTGGTCTTACTGAGTCTATAGGAACAGTAGCCTGCTGGCTTACTGGGTGGATTGGAACATTAGCCTGCTGGCCTTACTGGGTTGATAGGAACTGAAACATCATAGATGTGTATGTTCCGGTTAGCAAAGACATTGAATTTGGTCATATGCAGAAATGTGCCTGTCTTTAGAATGTTGTGTAACAAGCGACTTACAGCTGTAATCGCAGCAAAAGGTGGCGCTACAAAGTATTAACTTAAGGGGGCTGAATAATTTTGCACGCCCAATTTTTCAGTTTTTGATTTGTTAAAAAAGTTTGAAATATCCAATAAATGTCGTTCCACTTCATGATTGTGTCCCACTTGTTGTTGATTCTTCACAAAAAAATACAGTTTCATATCTTTATGTTTGAAGCCTGAAATGTGGCAAAAGGTCGCAAAGTTCAAGGGGGCCGAATACTTTCGCAAGGCACTGTATCATGATTGATTGATTTGTTGATTGTTAGCCATGTATATTACTTTAAATAAAACAGTTATCAGCTGTTCATGTTGCCTAAACGGTCTATGACTCTGTCATTCAGTACTGTACACACTTTTAGTTTCTGTTGTCCTAGGCTACCTGGCTAAAATGCTTGCTCGCTAGCCTGACTTCCTTTCATGGCAATGATGCGCCAGGCCTGCTAGGTAACATTAGCCTTCTAAAGTAGCAGTCAAAAGTTTGGACAAAAAGTATGCAAAGCTGTCATCAAGACAAAGGGTGGCGACTTCGAAGAATCTGAAATATAAAATGGATGTTGATTTGTTGACACTTTTATGGTTACTACGTGATTCCATATGTGTTATTTCATAGTTTTGATGTCTTCACTATTATTCTACAATGTAGAAAATAGTAAAAACAAAGAAAAACCCTTGAATTTGTAGCTGTGTCCAAACTTTTGACTGTTACTGTACATCTAGCTACATATTGAACTTCCATCCTCTCAGGCCAGTGGCACAATGTATGAATTAATGGTAGTGAAGCACAAAACACTTAGCAGGGCCAGAGGATTCTATTTATTTGCAATAAAGGACTCTGAGCAGGGCTAAAGCCTTGGCTTTAATTGCTCTCCAAATTGATTCAACTCTGGCTTCATCAGTCTCCGAGAGAGAGATAGTCAGTTGTCCTTTGTGGGACTGAGAGGTGCATTAAATCAAACCGGTAGGTAGCTACATCAATATCCATCCTGACCTGCCAGAAAAGTGTGCATTTGTTCCGTTGCTTCCGCCACTCACGCTACCTTCGCTTTCTGAACAGGTTTGGCCAGCTGCCAGACATGAAGCTGAGTCCCAAATTACACTCTATTCCCCATGGAGTGTAGAAGTGTTGTACATTAAAGCCGGTGATGAACATTATGGGACATTAAGAGAATCTGTTAAACAAGCTTCACTTTCTTTTCAGCTGTGTTATCATGGGGCTAGTATTCGGCTGTGTTATCATGGGGCTAGTGTTCGGCTGTGTTATCATGGGGCTAGTATTCGGCTGTGTTATCATGGGGCTAGTGTTCAGCTGTGTTATCACGGGGCTAGTGTTCAGCTGTGTTATCATGGGGCTAGTGTTCAGCTGTGTTATCACGGGGCTAGTGTTCAGCTGTGTTATCACAGGGCTAGTGTTCGGCTGTGTTATCACGGGGCTAGTGTTCGGCTGTGTTATCACGGGGCTAGTGTTCAGCTGTGTTATCATGGGGCTAGTGTTCAGCGGTGTTATCATGGGGCTAGTGTTCAGCTGTGTTATCATGGGGCTAGTGTTCAGCTGTGTTATCACGGGGCTAGTGTTCAGCTGTGTTATCATGGGGCTAGTGTTCAGCTGTGTTATCATGGGGCTAGTGTTCAGCTGTGTTATCACGGGGCTAGTGTTCAGCTGTGTTATCATGGGGCTAGTGTTCAGCTGTGTTATCATGGGGCTAGTGTTCAGCTGTGTTATCATGGGGCTAATGTTCAGCTGTGTTATTACGGGGCTAGTGTTCAGCTGTGTTATCATGGGGCTAGTGTTCAGCTGTGTTATCACGGGGCTAGTGTTCAGCTGTGTTATCATGGGGCTAGTGTTCAGCTGTGTTATCATGGGGCTAATGTTCAGCTGTGTTATTACGGGGCTAGTGTTCAGCTGTGTTATCATGGGGCTAGTGTTCAGCTGTGTTATCATGGGGCTAGTGTTCGGCTGTGTTATCATGGGGCTAGTGTTCAGCGGTGTTATCATGGGGCTAGTGTTCAGCTGTTTTATCACAGGGCTAGTGTTCAGCTGTGTTATCACGGGGCTAGTGTTCAGCTGTGTTATCATGGGGCTAGTGTTCAGCTGTGTTATTACGGGGCTAGTGTTCGGCTGTGTTATCACGGGGCTAGTGTTCAGCTGTGTTATCACGGGGCTAGTATTCGGCTGTGTTATCACGGGGCTAGTGTTCGGCTGTGTTATCACGGGCCTTGTGTTCGGCTGTGTTATCACGGGGCTAGTGTTCAGCTGTGTTATCACAAGGCTAGTGTTCAGCTGTGTTATCACGGGGCTAGTGTTCGGCTGTGTTATCATGGGGCTAGTGTTCGGCTGTGTTATCATGGGGCTAGTGTTCAGCTGTGTTATCATGGGGCTAGTGTTCGGCTGTGTTATCATGGGGCTAGTGTTCGGCTGTGTTATCATGGGGCTAGTGTTCGGCTGTATTATCATGGGGCTAGTGTTCGGCTGTGTTATCATGGGGCTAGTGTTCAGATGTGTTATCATGGGGCTAGTGTTCGGCTGTGTTATCATGGGGCTAGTGTTCGGCTGTGTTATCATGGGGCTAGTGTTCGGCTGTGTTATCATGGGGCTAGTGTTCGGCTGTGTTATCATGGGGCTAGTGTTCGGCTGTGTTATCATGGGGCTAGTGTTCGGCTGTGTTATCATGGGGCTAGTGTTCGGCTGTGTTATCATGGGGCTAGTGTTCGGCTGTGTTATCATGGGGCTAGTGTTCGGCTGTGTTATCATGGGGCTAGTGTTCGGCTGTGTTATCATGGGGCTAGTGTTCGGCTGTGTTATCATGGGGCTAGTGTTCGGCTGTATTATCATGAGGCTAGTGTTCGGCTGTGTTATCATGGGGCTAGTGTTCGGCTGTGTTATCATGGGGCTAGTGTTCGGCTGTGTTATCACGGGGCTAGTGTTCGGCTGTATTATCATGGGGCTAGTGTTCGGCTGTGTTATCATGGGGCTAGTGTTCAGCGTGTTATCATGGGGCTAGTGTTCAGCTGTGTTATCATGGGGCTAGTGTTCAGCTGTGTTATCATGGGGCTAGTGTTCAGCTGTGTTATCATGGGGCTAGTGTTCAGCGGTGTTATCATGGGGCTGTACAACAGGGACTGTAGATGAGCATGTCTCCATCCTCTCTATCTCTGGCCAGCAGGGACTGTAGATGAGCATGTCTCTATCCTCTCTATCTCTGGCCAACAGGGACTGTAGATGAGCATGTCTCCATCCTCTCTATCTCTGGCCAACAGGGACTGTAGATGAGCATGTCTCTATCCTCTCTATCTCTGGCCAACAGGGACTGTAGAGGAGCATGTCTCTATCCTCTCTATCTCTGGCCAACAGGGACTGTAGATGAGCATGTCTCTATCCTCTCTATCTCTGGCCAACAGGGACTGTAGATGAGCATGTCTCTATCCTCTCTATCTCTGGCCAACAGGGACTGTAGATGAGCATGTCTCTATCCTCTCCTTCTCTGGCCAACAGGGACTGTAGATGAGCATCTCTATCCTCTCTATCCCTGGCCAACAGGGACTGTAGATGAGCATCTCTATCCTCTCTATCCCTGGCCAACAGGGACTGTAGATGAGCATGTCTATCCTCTCTATTTCTGGCCAACAGGGACTGTAGATGAGCATCTCTATCCTCTCTATCTCTGGCCAACAGGGACTGTAGATGAGCATCTCTATCCTCTCTATCCCTGGCCAACAGGGACTGTAGATGAGCATGTCTATCCTCTCTATCTCTGGCCAACAGGGACTGTAGATGAGCATCTCTATCCTCTCTATCTCTGGCCAACAGGGACTGTAGATGAGCATCTCTATCCTCTCTATCCCTGGCCAACAGGGACTGTAGATAAGCATGTCTATCCTCTCTATCTCTGGCCAACAGGGACTGTAGATGAGCATCTCTATCCTCTCTATCGCTGGCCAACAGGGACTGTAGATGAGCATGTCTCTATCCTCGCTATCTCCGGCCAACAGGGACTGTAGATGAGCATGTCTCTATCCTCTCCTTCTCTGGCCAACAGGGACTGTGGATGAGTTTCAGATGTTGCCCCCAGGGTTTATTTTCGTTATATTCCAGTGCTCAACAACAATTTAATCATAACACTGACCTAGGTGTTAATAATCCCTATTACAAAGCTGTAAACACACACCACACACACACACACACACACCACACACACACACCACACAAACACACAGTAGTTCAGTTGTTGTCAATGAGAGGTGATTGAGGGATGTGTGTATAGGACCGTCTGTATGTATGGTGAGGGACTGGGGGCAGGGGACAGGACAGTATGTGTGTATGGTGAGGGACTGGGGATAGGGGACAGGAGAGTCTGTGTGTATGGTGAGGGACTGGGGACAGGGGACAGTCTGTGTGTATGGTGAGGGGCTGGGGACAGGACCGTCTGTGTGTATGGTGAGATTAGAGTTTAAATTCCAGATCTGTTGTGTGCTGTGTCGCCTCCGTTCCTCCTTTCCTCTCTGCCCACATATTACAACTGAGTGCTACTGAGTTCTCTCTCTGTCAATTTCAATTCAAGGGGCTTTATTGGCATGGGAAACATATGTTAACATTGCCAAAGAAATTAGATAATAAACAAAAGTGAAATAAACAATCAAATAACAGAGTTCCAGAAGTATTAAGACATTTGTAATGTCATATTATTATATACAGTGTTGTAACGATGTGCAAGTGTGACCGACCGGCTCAAATCGGTCTGATGTAGCAAAATTTGAAAATGTATTTTTTACATTGGATAAAAGTAGAGACGCTGGAGGCTCCGGACTGCGGACCATCGCTGGGGGCTCCGGACTGGGGACCGTCGCTGGGGGCTCCGGACTGCGGACCGTCGCTGGGGGCTCCGGACTGGGGACCGTCACTGGGGGCTCCGGACTGGGGACCGTCACTGGGGGCTCCGGACTGCAGACCGTCGCTGGGGGCTCCGGACTGCAGACCGTCGCTGGAGGCTCCGGACTGCAGACCGTCGCTGGGGGCTCCGGACTGGGGACCCTCGCTGGGGGCTCCGGACTGGGGACCGTCGCTGGGGGCTCCGGACTGGGGACCGTCGCTGGAGGCTCCGGACTGGGGACCGTCGCTGGGGGCTCCGGACTGGGGACCGTCGCTGGAGGCTCCGGACTGGGGACCGTCGCTGGAGGCTCCAGACTGCGGACGGTCGCTGGAGGCTCCGGACTGCGGACGGTCGCTGGATGCTCCGAACTGCGGACCGTCGCTGGAGGCTCCTGACTGCGGACGGTCGCTGGAGGCTCCGGACTGCGGACGGTCGCTGGATGCTCCGAACTGCGGACCGTCGCCGGAGGCTCCTTGCCCTGGATTTTCACTGCAGGCTCTGGGCCATGGATTATCACTGGAGGCTTCGTACGTGGAGCCAGAACAGGTCTCACAGGACTGAGGAGACGTACTGGAGGCCTGGTGCATGGAGCTACCACAGGGCTTACCAGGCTGGGGAGACATACTGGAGGCCTGGTACGTGGAGCAGGCACCGGATACACTGGGCCTTGGAGGCGCCCTGGAGGTCTCGAGCATAGAGCTGGCACAACCCGTCCTGGATGGATGCCCACTTCCGCCAGGCGGGGCAATGGCCTGTGAATGCTCACTGGAGACACCTTGCACATCACCGCATAACACGGTGCCTGACCAGTCACATGCTCCCCACCGTAAGTACGAGGAGTTGGCTCAGGTCTAAGCCCTGACACCACCAATCTCCCCGTGCACCCCCCCTCTCGGGCTCCCGTTGTTGTCGTGACTCCTGGTCTCGTTGCCGTTCCTCTATTTCCTAGTCTCTTTGCCGTTCCGCTCTTGCTGCTTCTATCTCCTCCCTTGGACGGCGATACTCTCCAGCCTGCGCCCAGGGTCCTTTTCCGTCCAGGATCTCCTCCCATGTCCACTCGTCCTTTTTACCATGCTGCTTGGTCCTTTGGTGGTGGGTCTGTAACGCCTGTCGACGGAAGGAGTGGACCAAAGTGCAGCGTGAAAAGGGTTCATGGTTATTTATTTATCAAAAAACACTTGAACAAAGTAACAAAATGAAAGTGAACAGTTTTGTCAGGTAACAGAGACTAAACAGAAAATAAATACCCACAAAACACAGGTGGGAAAAAAGGCAACCTAAGTACGATTCCCAATCAGAGACAACGATAGACAGCTGCCTCTGATTGAGAACCACACTCGGCCTAAAACAAAGAAATAGGAAACATAGAATGCCCACCCTAATCACACCCTGACCTAACCAAATAGAGAAATAAAACGGCTCTTATAACACTTGCACCCCACTAAAGGCATTAAAAAAAACATTTTAAAAATGTGCTCCTGGTCACCTGTTCAGATTACCAGGTGCACGGCTGTCCATCTGCAATGTCTTACCATGGGCATTTACCATCACGAATTGGATATGCTGTAATATACTTCAGAAATGCCCAATTGACCCGTTGAACTCGGGATGGCTGGGCAGTGATAGTGGTTCCCCTACATCACTCGATGGTGTTGATTTCAGCATGTCCATTTGGTGATGGTAAATCCCTCATTAAAATCATTGCAAATATACAGTGCTGGCCAAAAGTTTTGAGAATGACACAAATATTAATTGTCACAGTCTGCTGCCTCAGTTTGTATGATGGCAATTTGCATATACTCCAGAATGTTATGGAGTGATCAGATGAATTGCAATTAATTGCAAAGTCCCTCCTCGCAATGCCATGCAAATGAACTGAATCCCAAAAAATCATGTCCACTGCATTTCAGCCCTGCCACAAAAGGACCAGCTGACATCATGTCAGTGATTCTCTCGTTAACACAGGTGTGAGTGTTGACGTGGACACGGCTGGAGATCACTCTGTCATGCTGATTGAGTTTGAATAACAGACTGGAAGCTTCAAAAGGAGGGTGGTGCTTGGAATCATTGTTCTTCCTCTATCAACCATGGTTACCTGCAAGGAAACACGTGCCTTCATCATCGCTTTGCACAAAATCGGCTTCACAGGCAAGGATATTGCTGCCAGTAAGATTGCACTTAAATCAACCATTTATCAAGAACTTCAAGGAGAGCGGTTCAATTGTTGTGAAGAAGGCTTCAGGACGCCAAAGAAAGTCCAGCAAGCGCCAGGACCGTCTCCTAAAGTTGATTCAGCTGCGGGATCAGGGCACCACCAGTACAGAGCTTGCTCAGGAATGGCAGCAGGCAGGTGTGAGTGCATCTGCATGCACAGTGAGGTGAAGACTTTTGGAGGATGGCCTGGTGTCAAGAAGGGCAGCAAAGAAGCCACTTCTCTTCAGGGAAGACATCAGGGACAGACTGATATTCTGCAAAAGGTACAGGGATTGAACTGATGAGGACTGGGGTAAAGTAATTTTCTCTGATGAATCCCCTTTCCGATTGTTTGGGGCATGGGGGGAGAAGACAAGGTGAGTGCTACCATCAGTCCTGTATCATGCCAACAGTAAAGCATCCTGAGACCATTCATGTGTGGGGTTGCTTCTCAGCCAAGGGAGTGGGCTCACTCACAATTTTGCCTAAGAACACAGCCATGAAGAAAAAATGGTACCAACACATCCTACGAGGGCAACTTCTCCCAACCATCCAGGAACAGTTTGGTGACGATCAATGCCTTTTCCAGCATGATGGAGCACCTTGCCATAAGGCAAACGTGATAACTAAGTGGCTCGGGGAACAAAACATTGATATTTTGGGTCCATGTCCAGGAAACTCCCCAGACCTTAATCCCATTGAGAACTTGTGGTCAATCCTCAAGAGGCGGGTGGACAAACAAAAACCCACAAATTCTGACAAACTCCAAGCATTGATTATGCAAGAATGGGCTGCCATCAGTCAGGATGTGGCCCATAAGTTAATTGACAGCATGCCAGGGCGGATTGCAGAGGTCTTGAAAAAGAAGGGTCAACACTGCAAATATTGACTCTTTGCATCAACTTCATGTAATTGTCAATAAAAGCCTTTGACACTTATGAAATGCTTGTAATTATACTTCAGTATGCAGAGTAACATCTGACAAAAATATCTAAAGACACTGAAGCAGCAAACTTTGTGGAAAATAATATTTGTGTCATTCTCAAAAATTTTGGCCACGACTCTACTGTCCATTTTCAATGTTTTACGATGGGCATTCACCATCACAAAATTGACATGCTCTAATATACTGCAGAAATATCCAATTCACTGGCCCGTTGAACTCAGAATGGCCGGGTAGTGATGGTGTTTCCTCTCCATCGCTCATTGGTGTTGATTTCAGCATGTCAATTTGGTGATGGTTCATCACTGTTTAAACTTATTGCAAACTGACAAAATTCAGCCATCAAATCAGCGTCAGTCAGCAAGGTATCGTTCATATTCGTCACCAGACCCACTGGCTCCAGGTCATCTATAAGTCTATACTAGGTTAAGCTCCACCTTATCTCAGTTCACTGGTCACGATAACAACACCCAGTTGTAGCACAGTAGCACACATTCCAGCAGGTATATCTCACTGATCATCCCCAAAGCCAACACCTCATTTGGTCGCCTTTCATTCCAGTTCTCTGCTGCCAGTGACTGGAACGAATTGCAAAAATCTCTGAAGTTGGAGACTTTTATTTCCCTCACCAACTTTAAACATCAACTATCTGAGCAGCTAACTGATCGCTGCAGCCGTACATAGTCCATCTGTAAATAGCCCACCCAATCTATCTACCTCATCCCCATACTGATTTTATTTGATTTACTTTTCTGCTCTTTTGCACACCAGTATCTCTACTTGCACATCATCATCTGCTCATTGATCACTCCAGTGTTAATCTGCTAAATTGTAACTATTCGCTCCTATGGCCTATTTATTGCCTACCTCCTCATGCCTTTTGCACACACTGTATATAGACTTTATTTTTTCTACTGTGTCATTGATTTGTTTATTGTGTTATTGGCTTGTTTATTGTTTACTCCAAGTGTAACTCTGTGTTGTTGTCTGTGTCACACTGCTTTGCTTTATCTTGGCCAGGTCGCAGTTGCAAATGAGAACTTTTTCTCAACTAGCCTACCTAAAGGTGAAATAAAAAAATAAATACAATTTTTGACAACAAACTGACACCAAACCCACTTTGTCCAACACGTTTAGAAGCCAACTATCACATATTTCAGCCCAAAATTCACAGCGCATTCTGTTTAAACCATAATAAAAATCATGAAACACGTAGTTATGTTCTAGCTTCAGGTCCAGTTGTGACATTATGTGTAAGCCTAGCTGAGGCAACCCTGAATCCCGAGTTTCAGCTCAATGGGTCATTCGGAGCCCGAGCAGTCACCTTAATTAGTGCTGAAAACCCACTTTATCCAGGCATTGCTACGAGGTCCCTGAATTAGCTATCAGACAGAAACTTTAGGGTCCGTCTCTATGGGCCGAGGCGGTTTCAATTAACCTAGTCTTGTGACTCTGGGATACTTCTAAATGTCATCATTTTTTCCTCATCAATCAAATGCGAAATGCCAAATTGTTCCCTTCATGTATGTAATGAAAATGATATTCACCTGAAGTGCGGTTACTGCTTGATCTGTGGCAGCGGCCTGAAGTACTGAGTCAGCCATAGCTTTCCACCAGCACCGTAGATGGACCTGGCTACATAGGGTCAGAAGGATAGTAGATGGGACCTGGCTACATAGGGTCAGAAGAATAGTAGATGGGACCTGGCTAAATAGGGTCAGAAGGATAGTAGATGGGACCTGGCTACATAGGGTCAGAAGGATAGTAGATGGGACCTGGCTACATAGGGTCAGAAGGATAGTAGAAGGACCTGGCTACATAGGGTCAGAAGGATTGTAGATGGGACCTGGGTCAGAAGGAGAGTAGATGGGACCTGGCTACATACGTTCAGAAGGATTGTAGATGGACCTGGGTCAGAAGGATAGTAGATGGGACCTGGCTTCATAGGGTCAGAAGGATAATAGATGGTCCTGGCTACATAGGGTCAGGAGGATAGTAGATGAGACCTGGCTAAATAGGGTCAGAAGGATAGTAGATGGGACCTGGCTACATAGGCTCAGAAGGATAGTAGATGGGACCTGGCTACATAGGGTCAGAAGGATAGCAGATGGGACCTGGGTCAGAAGGATAGTAGACGGGACCTGGCTACATAGGGTCAGAAGGATAGTAGATGGGACCTGGCTACATAGGGTCAGAAGGATAGTAGAAGGACCTGGCTAAATAGGGTCAGAAGGATTATAGATGGGACCTGGGTCAGAAGGATAGTAGATGGGACCTGGCTACATACGTTCAGAAGGATTGTAGATGGACCTGGGTCAGAAGGATAGTAGATGGGACCTGGCTACATAGGGTCAGAAGGATAATAGATGGTCCTGGCTACATAGGGTCAGGAGGATAGTAGATGGGACCTGGCTACATAGGGTCAGAAGGAGAGTAGATGGGACCTGGCTACATAGGCTCAGAAGGATAGTAGATGGGACCTGGCTACATAGGGTCAGAAGGATAGCAGATGGGACCTGGGTCAGAAGGATAGTAGATGGGACCTGGCTACATAGGGTCAAGAGGATAGTAGATGGGACCTGGCTACATAGGGTCAGAAGGATAGTAGAAGGACCTGGCTACATAGAGTCAGAAGGATTGTAGATGGGAGCTGGGTCAGAAGGAGAGTAGATGGGACCTGGCTACATAGGGTCAGAAGGATAATAGATGGTCCTGGCTACATAGGGTCAGGAAGATAGTAGATGGGACCTGGTTACATAGGGTCAGAAGGATAGTAGATGGACCTGGCTACATAGGGTCAGAAGGATAGTAGATGGGACCTGGGTCAGAAGGATTGTAGATCGGACCTGACTACATAGGGTCAGAAGGATAGTAGATGGACCTGGCTACATAGGGTCAGAAGGATAGTAGATGGGACCTGGCTACATAGGGTCAGAAGGATAGTAGATGGGACCTGGCTACATAGGCTCAGAAGGATAGTAGATGGGACCTGGCTACATAGGGTCAGAAGGATAGCAGATGGGACCTGGGTCAGAAGGATAGTAGATCGGACCTGACTACAGTGCCTTGCGAAAGTATTCGGCCCCCTTGAACTTTGCGACCTTTTGCCACATTTCAGGCTTCAAACATAAAGATATAAAACTGTATTTTTTTGTGAAGAATCAACAACAAGTGGGACACAATCATGAAGTGGAACGACATTTATTGGATATTTCAAACTTTTTTAACAAATCAAAAACTGAAAAATTGGGCGTGCAAAATTATTCAGCCCCTTTACTTTCAGTGCAGCAAACTCTCTCCAGAAGTTCAGTGAGGATCTCTGAATGATCCAATGTTGACCTAAATGACTTATGATGATAAATACAATCCACCTGTGTGTAATCAAGTCTCCGTATAAATGCACCTGCACTGTGATAGTCTCAGAGGTCCGTTAAAAGCGCAGAGAGCATCATGAAGAACAAGGAACACACCAGGCAGGTCCGAGATACTGTTGTGAAGAAGTTTAAAGCCGGATTTGGATACAAAAAGATTTCCCAAGCTTTAAACATCCCAAGGAGCACTGTGCAAGCGATAATATTGAAATGGAAGGAGTATCAGACCACTGAAAATCTAAAGAAGGATAGTAGATGGACCTGGCTACATAGGGTCAGAAGGATCTTAGATGGACCTGGGTCAGAAGGATAGTAGATGGGACCTGGATAAATAGGGTCAGAAGGATAGTAGATGGACCTGGGTCAGGAGGATAGTAGATGGGACCTGGCTACATAGGGTCAGAAGGATAGTAGATGGACCTGGGTCAGAAGGATAGTAGATGGGACCTGGCTACATAGGGTCAAGAGGATAGTAGATGGGACCTGGCTACATAGGGTCAGAAAGATAGTAGATGGGACCTGGCTACATAGGGTCAAGAGGATAGTAGATGGGACCTGGATACATAGGGTCAGAAGGATATTAGATGGGACCTGGCTACAGTGCCTTGCGAAAGTATTCGGCCCCCTTGAACTTTGCGACCTTTTGCCACATTTCAGGTTTCAAACATAAAGATATAAAACTGTATTTTTTGTGAAGAATCAACAACAAGTGGGACACAATCATGAATTGGAACGACATTTATTGGATATTTCAAACTTTTTTAACAAATCAAAAACTGAAAAATTGGGCGTGCAAAATTATTGAACTTGTTGTTGATTCTTCACAAAAAAAATACAGTTTTATATCTTTATGTTTGAAGCCTGAAATGTGGCAAAAGGTCGCAAAGTTCAAGGGGGCCGAATACTTTCGCAAGGCACTGTACATAGGTTCAGAAGGATAGTAGATTGGACCTGGCTACATAGGGTCAGAAGGATAGTAGATGGACCTGGGTCAGGAGGATAGTAGATGGGACCTGGGTCAGAAGGATAGTAGATGGGACCTGGGTCAGAAGGATAGTAGATGGACCTGGGTCAGGAGGATAGTAGATGGGACCTGGGTCAGAAGGATAGTGCACCTGCAAACAACAAAAGAACATACAGATATGTTCATGAAAATAAAATGTAACTTAAAACGTAATATAATGTTTTAATGCATCATTATCAGGTAAGGTTCACTTACCTACAAATGTGCAGAACAGCAGCACTGCATACAGAAACATCATCTTGTAAACTGGAAGGTAAAATTATAACAATAATGTGAGATCCATAAAAGTAGTGCCAATCATGTTGGAGGTCAATAAGAACATAAAAACGTGTTGTTTATGCTTTCCATACTGTTGAAGGAATTTGATACCTCTGTTTTAATTCCCAATCAAAATTAAACACTCTGTCAATTCATAAGGATTTGTATGACCCTTATTTTATAGGAATGGACAGAGTCCCGGTCTTAAAGTCAAGTAACAGTCTTTATTCAAGAGAGTACTGAGTTCATACACATTTTACCACAGGTTATAAACTGAAAATGACGTCAGCGTTTTCTAAATGTTCCGTCTCTTCTTGACACTGATAGAAAGGCCCTATAGTTCTCAAGCCTTCCCTCCTCGCCTAGAGCCAAGGTCAGTCAGTGTAGATAAGCATTCTAGACAGTCTGGAGATAGTCCATCCCTGCCATCTGGAGATAGTTCATTAATTTGTACCAAGGAACAGACCGTCATTGTTCTAAACTCTTGACTACATTATATTCAATACTGGGAGCAAGAGAGAAAATTCATACATGTACAGTAACATAATAGTATTCGGATTAGTCAGTCCTGATTGAAATGTATACACAATTAGTCATCATTGATAAAAATTCCCTTAACACATACCAAGTGTTGTCATCGATTCCTTGTAGCTTTTTTAACATGGGATGACATCAGCTTTCCACCAAAGTGTTTGTGTCCTGGGTGGCGTCCTGGTAGCACTGTTGCATTATCCTCTGCGTAGTTGTTGATGAATGCGAAATGGCCTTATGAGTTACCATTACTACACACAGATCATAGATGGCGACCCGACCATCTAACGTCAGTTAACAGTACGCTTTAACTTGCAATGACAAACAACTTTCTGATAAAATTAGATACATATAATATCTGAAACTAGATTCTTACCTGTATACATGGATGAAAGCTTCACGGCAGACTGCAACCCCTTTCATTAAACAAGACTTCCTGTGTCGTTTCCGTTGCTCGTCCCATTGTTGTGTCAAGACACTGGTTCACACTGACCGTGTCCAATGCCATAAGAACCCTCTTAAGCTTTTACCCCGAACCAAACTCTGACCATTTTAATTTCCCTGGCAGAGCTGGTTAGGTTGTTTTCATGTTATCCAGAGCGTTGGTGACTGTTACTGTCCTCATAGCCACAACGTTTACTGACGTACACTCAGACCAGAGTGCTCTGAAACAGTTGTGGCAGTGATGTTCTATTGAAATGGATACTTGCATAGTGGAGTCTTTTGTTTTACTCTGCAATATATATTTTTTTTAAAAGCTGTGTTAGACAGGATTACCTAGAAAAGCTGACCAGCTCAAACAGACAGAAGCGTGCTACATGGCAGACCAATCCCAACTCATCTCTCGGTATGTCCAGCCCACTCATAATCTCAGCCAATCATGGGTAGTCGGAAGGATGCTGTCTTTTCTGTGGCTAAACCAACTAGGCTCGTAATTTTAACCTTTTTATTCGTATTTACAGATGGCATACAAGTTTGTTAAAAGGCACAGGAACGTTCACATGTTCCAGAAGGCATTTCTGCCAAAACGAAAAGTTTACATTCAAACGGCTCTCCTGTGATGTAGTGACCTGCGACACGCGCCTAATAGTTAAAGCTCAAAAGGGAAAATAAATAAACATAAATATGGGTTGTATTTACAATGGTGATTGTTCTTCACTGGTTGACCTTTTCTTGTGGCAACAGGTCACAAATCTTGCTTCTGTGATGGCACACTGTAGTATTTCACCCAGTACATATGGGAGTTTATCAAAATTGGATGTGTTTTAGAATTATTTTGGGGTCTGTGTAATCTGAGGGAAATATGTGTCTCTAATATGGTCATACATTTGGCAGGAGGTTAGGAAGTGCAGCTTAATTTCCACCTCATTTTGTGGGCAGTGAGCACATAGCCTCTCTTCTCTTAAAAACTTCTTAGGGCTGCAATCCCGTTAATGGGATGATATGACAACAGCCAGTTAAAGTGCAGGGCGCCAAATTCAAAACAACAGAAATCTCGTAATTAAAATTCCTCAAACAAACATGTATCTTATACCGTTTTAAAGGTAGTCTTGTTGTTAATCCCACCACAGTGTCAGATTTCAAATAGGCTTTACAGCGAAAGCACCACAAATGATTATGTTAGGTGACCACCAACTCACAGAAAAACCCAGCCATTTTTCCAGCCAAAGAGAGGAGTCACAAAAAGCACAAATAGAGATAAAACTAATCACTAACCTTTGATGTTCTTCATCAGATGACACTCATAGGACTTCATGTTACACAATACATGTATGTTTTGTTTGATAAAGTTCATATTTATATAAAAAAATCAGAGTTTACATTGGCGCGTTACGTTCACTAGTTCCAAAAACAGCCAGTGATTTTGCATAGCTACATCGATTCAACAGATATACTCATCATAAATGTAGATAAATACACATGAAATTATAGATATACCTCTCCTTAATGCAACCGCTGTGTCAGATTTCAAAAAAACTTTACGGAAAAAGCAAACCCTGCAATAATCTGAGACGGCGCTCAGTTGGAGTCAACAGAAATCAGAATAACATAATAAATATTCCCTTACCTTTGATGATCTTCATCAGAATGCACTCCTAGGAATCCTAGTTCCACAATAAATGCTTGATTTGTTCGATAATGTCCATTATTTATGTCCAAGTTGCTACTTTTGTTAGCGCGTTTAATACACAAATCCAAACGCTCGTGCAGGTCCATCCGAGCGTCGGACGAAAACTTCAAAAAGTTATATTACAGGTCGAAGAAACTTGTCAAACTAAGTATAGAATCAATCTTTAGGGTCTTGTTATCATAAATCTTCAATAAAGTTCCAACCGCAGAATTCCTTTGTGTGTAGAGAAGCCATGGAACGCAGGTCGCTATCATGTGAATTGCGCGTGACCAGCCCGTGGCTCTCTGCCAGACACCTGGCTCATTCAGCTCCACAACACAGTTGAAGCCTCGTTCAAGTTTCTAAAGACGGTTGACATCTAGTGGAAGCCCTAGGAAGTGCAACTTCATCCATATCCCACTGTGAATTCAATAGGGGCTGGGTTGAACCTCTTCTGAGGTTCTCAGAATTCTCACTGCCTGGTTGGATTTCTTCTCAGGTTTTCACCTGCCATATGAGTTCTGTTATACTCACAGACATCATTCAAACTGTTTTAGAAACTTCAGAGTGTTTTCTATCCAAATCTACTAATAATATGCATATAATAGCAACTGGGACTGAGGAGCAAGCCGTTTACTCTGGGCACCTCTGGGCACCTTTCACCCACGCTACTCACTACTGCCCCTGCAGCCATAAGAATTTTTAAGAGCCAGGTCAGGAGGAGGTTAGGAGCTGCAGCTCAGTTTCCACCTAATTTTGTGGTCAGTTTGCACATAGCCTGTCTTCTCTTCAGAACCAGGTCTGCCTATGGTGGCCTTTCTCAATAGCAAGGCTATGCTCACTGAGTCTGTACATAGTCAAAGCTTTCCTTAATTTTGGGTCAGTCACAGTGGTCAGGTATTCTGCCCCTGTGTACTCTCTGTTTAGGGTCAGTCACAGTGGTCTGGTATTCTGCCACTGTGTACTCTGTTTAGGGTCAGTCACAGTGGTCAGGTATTCTGCCACTGTGTACTCTGTTTAGGGTCAGTCACAGTGGTCAGGTATTCTGCCACTGTGTACTCTCTGTTAAGGGTCAGTCACAGTGGTCAGGTATTCTGCCACTGTGTACTCTCTGTTTAGGGTCAGTCACAGTGGTCAGGTATTCTGCCACTGTGTCCTCTCTGTTTAGTGTCAGTCACAGTGGTCAGGTATTCTGCCACTGTGTACTCTCTGTTTAGGGCCAAATAGCATTCTAGTTCACTCAGTTTTTTTGTTAATTACGTGACACATTGGAAAAAATTATCTTTGTTTTCTCATGATTTGGTTTTTGTCTAATTGTGCTGCTGCCCTGGGGCTCTGTAGGGTGTGTTTGTGTTTGTGAACAGAGCCCCAGGACCAGCTTGCTTAGGGGACTCTTCTCCAGGTTAATCTCTCTGTAGGTGATGGCTTTTGACATCCAATTATATATGAACACAGTTTGAAAGACAAGCAGTGTAATTTTGAATTCGATTGTCACGGATCCCCCCCGGTAATGCTGCTCATTCCGTGCACCAGTTCTGGAGGTCTACGTCACCGGCCTCTAGACGTCACTGAACTGTCTCATTACCTGGTTCCCCTGATTAGTAATTGTGTATATGTGCCCTCTGTTCAGCGCTCTGTTCAGCACCTGTGCATTGTTATTTTGGCTGCCGTGCTGCCTGTAATGTGCACTTGTTATTGCGGGTCTTTTAATGTGTAGTTAATGGTTATTGGTATCTGGAATGAGACATGTTTCTAACCTACCTAAACTCCTCACCCCCATCTTTCAGCTGTCTCCCAGGGGGATATCAACTCTGTCTCCTAAAGACTGCTCTACTTTCTCTCCCACTGCGTGACGCGTCATACGTCTTCTAGAACTCAAGGCTCTACTTTCTCTCCCACTGCGTGACGCGTCATACGTCTTCTAGAACTCAAGGCTCTACTTTCTCTCCCACTGCGTGATGCGTCATACGTCTTCTAGAACTCAAGGCTCTACTTTCTCTCCCACTGCGTGATGCGTCATACGTCTTCTAGAACTCAAGGCTCTACTTTCTCTCCCACTGCGTGATGCGTCATACGTCTTCTAGAACTCAAGGCTCTACTTTCTCTCCCACTGCGTGACGCGTCATATGTCTTCTAGAACTCAAGGCTCTACTTTCTCTCTTACTGCGTGATGCGTCATACGTCTTCTAGAACTCAAGGCTCTACTTTCTCTCCCACTGCGTGATACGTCATACGTCTTCTAGAACTCAAGGCTCTACTTTCTCTCCCGCTGCGTGACGCGTCATACGTCTTCTTGAACTCAAGGCTCTACTTTCTCTCCCACTGCGTGACGCGTCATAGGTCTTCTAGAACTCAAGGCTCTACTTTCTCTCCCACTGCGTGATGCGTCATACGTCTTCTAGAACTCAAGGCTCTACTTTCTCTCCCACTGCGTGACGCGTCATACGTCTTCTAGAACTCAAGGCTCTACTTTCTCTCCCGCTGCATGATGCGTCATACGTCTTCTAGAACTCAAGGCTCTACTTTCTCTCCCACTGCGTGACGCGTCATATGTCTTCTAGAACTCAAGGCTCTACTTTCTCTCTTACTGCGTGATGCGTCATACGTCTTCTAGAACTCAAGGCTCTACTACTCAACCACGTGGATTAGTATATTATCTGGTCTTCTAAGAGAGAATGTGTTCTCAAGGACTTACCTAGCTAAATAGAGGTTTATCATATCATAGTTGTCTAACAGTGTGCTTTCTCCCTCTGTCTCTTTCAACAGAATACTGTCACTGTGGACAGTTCTGTGAGTCGTTTTTGATATTAGCTTATAGTGTATATCTAAAACTGTATATGTTCTCCTCTGCGTGTACAGATCTGGATGAATGTATTTGCTACATGACCATGTTACATACATGTACCTAAATGACCATGTTACCTACATGACCATGTTACCTACATGTATCTAAAAACCACGTTACCTACATCAAATCAAATCAAATGTGACAGGGGACAGCAAGGAGTCATCATGTCAGGTAGTCCTGGGGCATTGTCCTAGGGCTCAGGTCCTCCGAGAGAGAGAAAGAAAGAGAGAAAGAGAGAATTAGAGAGAGCACATGTGGGGTGGCAAGTCCTCTTCTGGTTGTGCCGGGTGGAGATTATAACAGAACATGGCCAAGATGTTCAAATGTTCATAAATGACCAGCATGGTCGAATAATAATAAGGCAGAACAGTTGAAACCTACATGACCATATTACCTACATGTATCTAAATGACCATGTTACCTACATGACCATGTTACCTACATGTATCTAAAAACCATGTTACCTACATGTATCTAAATGACCATGTTGCCTACATGTATCTAAATGACCATGTTGCCTACATGTATCTAAATGACCATGTTACCTACATGTATCTAAATGACCATGTTGCCTACATGTATCTAAATGACCATGTTACCTACATGTATCTAAATGACCATGTTGCCTACATGTATCTAAATGACCATGTTACCTACATGTACCTAAATGACCATGTTACCTACATGTATCTAAATGACCATGTTGCCTACATGTATCTAAATGACCATGTTACCTACATGTATCTAAATGACCATGTTACCTACATGTACCTAAATGACCATGTTACCTACATGTATCTAAAACAGTGTATTCCTCTGTGTCTCCAGATCACACTGAGAAGTGCTCCACTATGCCCGACTCACCTGCGGATGTGAAAACACAATCCAGGTTAACTCCATCCACCATGCCTCCTCCTCCTCCAACCACCCAGGGAGCCCCTCGGACCAGCTCATTCACACCTACTACATGTAAGTACTGACACACACACACACACACACACACACACACACATACACACATACACACACAGAGAGAGTGTGTATCCTGCTATCGCTATGAGACAGTTCCAACCATATAAATCCTATTGGTCACATGATAAAACAGGTTCAGACTTTACTGTTAAAAGCTTTTACAGTCGTTTGTGAAATTAAAAGGACATAGTAAACCAATCAAACTAATAACGAGGCTATATACAGGGAGTACCTGCACAGAGTCACTCATATAGACACACACACACAGACACACGCACACACACACTCATCCCACCTTCTCTCACTCCTGCCAGAATCCCTAAAAACAGATCAGTTGGACTCAGTAATCATGACTCAGTAACTCAGTAATCGTAACTCAGTAACTCAGTAATCATGGCTCAGTAACTCAGTAATCATGGCTCAGTAACTCAGTAATCATGACTCAGTAACTCAGTAATCATGGCTCAGTAACTCAGTAATCATGGCTCAGTAACTCAGTAATCATGACTCAGTAACTCAGTAATCATGACTCAGTAATCATGACTCAGTAACTCAGTAATCGTAACTCTGTAATCATGACTCAGCAATCATGACTCAGTAACTCAGTAATCATAACTCAGTAACTCAGTAATCATGACTCAGTAACTCAGTAATCATGGCTCAGTAACTCAGTAATCATGGCTCAGTAACTCAGTAATCATGACTCAGTAACTCAGTAATCATAACTCAGTAATCATGACTCGGTAACTCAGTAATCGTAACTCAGTAACTCAGTAATCATGACTCAGTAACTCAGTAATCATGGCTCAGTAACTCAGTAATCATGACTCAGTAACTCATTAATCGTAACTCAGTAACTCAGTAATCATGACTCAGTAATCATGACTCGGTAACTCAGTAATCATGACTCAGTGACTCAGTAATCGTAACTCGGTAACTCAGTAATAGTAACTCAGTAATCATGACTCAGTAATCATGACTCAGTAACTCAGTAATCATGACTCGGTAACTCAGTAATCATGACTCGGTAACTCAGTAATCATAACTCAGTAACTCAGTGACTCAGTAATCATGACTTGGTAACTCAGTAACTCAGTAACTCAGTAATCATGACTCGGTAACTCAGCAATCGTGACTCAGTAATCATGACTCGGTAACTCAGTAATCATAACTCAGTAATCATGACTCAGTAATCATGACTCAGTAACTCAGTGACTCAGTAATCGTAACTCAGTAATCATGACTCAGTCACTCAGTGACTCAGTAATCGTAACTCGGTAACTCAGTTTATCGTGACTCAGTAACTCAGTAATCATGACTCAGTAACTCAGTAGTCGTAAGTCAGTGACTCAGTAATCATAGCTCAGTAATCATGACTCAGTCACTCAGAAATCATAACTCAGTAAATTATAAACTCAGTAATCAACTCATATGAAAGTGTGTCTCTGGAGCAATGAGCAGTCTTTAAAGCAGCACTATACTACACTCTGAAGGATTAGAGTTATACTATACTACACTCTGAAGGAAGGGTGAGAGTTATACTATTCTACACTCTGAAGGGTTAGAGTTATACTATACTACACTCTGAAGGGTTAGAGTTATACTATACTACACTCTGAAGGAAGGGTGAGAGTTATACTATACTACCCTCTGAAGGGTTAGAGTTATACTATACTACACTCTGAAGGAAGGGTGAGAGTTATACTATACTACACACTGAAGGGTTAGAGGTATACTATACTACACTCTGAAGGGTGAGAGTTATACTATACTACACTCTGAATGGTTAGAGGTATACTATACTACACTCTGAAGGAAGGGTGAGAGTTATACTATACTACACACTGAAGGGTGAGAGTTATACTATACTACACTCTGAAGGGTTAGAGTTATACTATACTACACTCTGAAGGGTTAGAGGTATACTATACTACACTCTGAAGGAAGGGTGAGAGTTATACTATACTACACACTGAAGGGTTAGAGTTATACTATACTACACTCTGAAGGAAGGGTGAGAATTATACTATACTACACTCTGAAGGGTTAGAGTTATACGATACTACACTCTGAAGGTTAGAGTTATACTATACTACACTCTGAAGGGTGAGAGTTGTACTATAGTACACTCTGATGGGTTAGAGTTATACTATACTACACTCTGAAGGGTTAGAGTTATACTATACTACACTCTGAAGGGTGAGAGTTATACTATACTACACTCTGAATGGTTAGATGTATACTATACTACACTCTGAAGGAAGGGTTAGAGGTATAGTATACTACACTCTGAAGGGTTAGAGTTATACTATACTACACTCTGAAGGAAGGGTGAGAGTTATACTATACTACACTCTGAAGGGTTAGAGTTATACTATACTACACTCTGAAGGGTTAGAGTTATACTATACTACACTCTGAAGGGTTAGATGTATACTATACTACACTCTGAAGGAAGGGTGAGAGTTATACTATACTACACTCTGAATGGTTAGAGTTATACTATACTACACTCTGAAGGGTTAGAGTTACACTGTACTACACTCTGAAGGGTTAGAGTTATACTATACTACACTCTGAATGGTTAGAGTTATACTATACTACACTCTGAAGGGTTAGAGTTACACTGTACTACACTCTGAAGGGTGAGATTTATACTATACTACACTCTGAAGGGTTAGAGTTATACTATACTACACTCTGAAGGGTGAGAGTTATACTATACTACACTCTGAATGGTTAGATGTATACTATACTACACTCTGAAGGAAGGGTGAGAGTTATACTATACTACACTCTGAATGGTTAGATGTATACTATACTACACTCTGAAGGGTTAGAGTTATACTATACTACACTCTGAAGGAAGGGTGAGAGTTATACTATACTACACTCTGAAGGGTTAGAGTTACACTATACTACACTATGAAGGGTTAGAGTTATACTATACTACACTCTGAAGGGTTAGAGGTATGGTATGGTGTTATTTATCATATTGTTGTATTTAATCCTGGTGTTATTTATCATATTGTTGTATTTAATCCTGGTGTTATTTATCATATTGTTGTATTTAATCCTGGTGTTATTTATTATATTGTTGTATTTAATCCTGGTGTTATTTATTATATTGTTGTGTTTAACCCTAGTGTGTCTTTCTCAATCTTCTTTGTGTTTACAGTAACCAACGGCAACAACAGCCACTCCCCCACGGCGTTAAATGGAGCTCCCTCGCCACCCAACGGCTTCAGCAACGGGCCTAGCTCCTCCTCATCTTCCTCGCTGGCGAATCAGCTGCTCCCTCTTGCGTGCGGCGCCCGGCAGCTCAGCAAGCTGAAACGCTTCCTCACAACTCTACAGCAGTTCGGCAACGACATCTCGCCTGAGATCGGAGAACGCGTCCGCATGCTGGTGCTGGGGCTGGTGGTGAGTCTGTCCTCCTGGAAGTTTTAACTCCAACCCTGCTCCTGGAGAGAGACCCTCCTGTAGGTTATAACTCCAACCCTGTTCCTGGAGAGAGACCCTCCTGTAGGTTATAACTCCAACCCTGTTCCTGGAGAGATACCCTCCTGTAGGTTATAACTCCAACCCTGTTCCTGGAGAGATACCCTCCTGTAGGTTATAACTCCAACCATGTTCCTGGAGAGAAACCCTCCTGTAGGTTATAACTCCAACCATGTTCCTGGAGAGAAACCCTCCTGTAGGTTATAACTCCAACCATGTTCCTGGAGAGAAACCCTCCTGTATGTTTTAACTCCAACCTGTTGTAAACTATCCTGATTCAGTTGATCAACCAGCTAATTATTAGAATCAGGTTTGGTTTATAAGGTTGGAGTTCAAATCTACAGGAGGGCTGATGAAGGCTAACCCTATCTCATAGGCTCAGATGAACTTGAGATTAAAGACCTGCTTTTCTTGAGATTCATTTGATATAATAAAATGAAGATGCATTGGGGGAAAAACAGCATTTGATATAATAAAATGAAGATGCATTGGGGGAAAAACAGCATTTGATATAATAAAATGAAGATGCATTGGGGGAAAAACAGCATTTGATATAATAAAATGAAGATGCATTGGGGGAAAAACAGCATTTGATATAATAAAATGAAGATGCATTGGGGGAAAAACAGCATTTGATATAATAAAATGAAGATGCATTGGGGGAAAAACAGCATTTGATATAATAAAATGAAGATGCATTGGGGGAAAAACAGCATTTGATATAATAAAATGAAGATGCATTGGGGGAAAAACAGCATCTGATATAATAAAATGAAGATGCATTGGGGGAAAAACAGCATCTGATATAATAAAATGAAGATGCATTGGGGGAAAAACAGCATCTGATATAATAAAATGAAGATGCATTGGGGGAAAAACAGCATCTGATATAATAAAATGAAGATGCATTGGGGGAAAAACAGCATCTGATATAATAAAATGAAGATGCATTGGGGGAAAAACAGCATCTGATATAATAAAATGAAGATGCATTGGGGGAAAAACAGCATCTGATATAATAAAATGAAGATGCATTGGGGGAAAAACAGCATTTGATATAATAAAATGAAGATGCATTGGGGGAAAAACAGCATTTGATATAATAAAATGAAGATGCATTGGGGGAAAAACAGCATTTGATATAATAAAATGAAGATGCATTGGGGGAAAAACAGCATCTGATATAATAAAATGAAGATGCATTGGGGGAAAAACAGCATTTGATATAATAAAATGAAGATGCATTGGGGGAAAAACAGCATTTGATATAATAAAATGAAGATGCATTGGGGGAAAAACAGCATTTGATATAATAAAATGAAGATGCATTGGGGGAAAAACAGCATCTGATATAGTAATATGATGTTGCAGAGAAAAAATAGCATAGCATGTAGGAGGAGGAAGAGGATGGTGGTGAAGGAGGAGGTGGTGAGGGAGGAGGAAGAGGAGATGGTGGTGGTGAAGGAGGAGGTGGTGAGGGAGGAGGAAGAGGAGCTGGTGGTGGTGAAGGAGGAGGTGGTGAGGGAGGAGGAAGAGGAGCTGGTGTGGGAGGAGGAGGTGGTGAGGGAGGAGGAAGAGGAGCTGGTGTGGGAGGAGGAGGAGGAGGAGCAGGTGTGGGAGGAGGAGGAGCTGGTGTGGGAGGAGGAGGAGCAGGTGGGGGAGGAGGAGGAGGTAGTGTGGGAGGAGGAGGAGGATGGTGGTGGTGGTGGGGGTTAAGGAGGAGGTGGTGAGGGAGGGAGTAGGAAGAGGAGGAGTAGCAGGAGGAGGAGGTGTGGGACAACGTGAGGGAGGACGTAGGGGAGGAGGAGGAAGATGTCGGGGAGGAGGAGGAGGAGGAGATGATGGAGGCGCATGAATTGCCTAATTTTCCACTGAGAGCCTAGCAATGTTACAGGGTGGGGGAGTTCTATCCTCTCCTCTTAGCTGAGATGTTACAGGGTGGGGGGAGTTATATCCTCTCCTCTCCTCTTAGCTGAGATGTTACAGGGTGGGGGAGTTCTATCCTCTCCTCTTAGCTGAGATGTTACAGGGTGGGGAGTTCTATCCTCTCCTCTGAGCTGAGATGTTACAGGGTGGGGGAGTTCTATCCTCTCCTCTTAGCTGAGATGTTACAGGGTGGGGGAGTTCTATCCTCTCCTCTGAGCTGAGATGTTACAGGGTGGGGGAGTTCTATCCTCTCCTCTTAGCTGAGATGTTACAGGGTGGGGGAGTTCTATCCTCTCCTCTTAGCTGAGATGTTACAGGGTGGGGGGAGTTCTATCCTCTCCTCTTAGCTGAGATGTTACAGGGTGGGGGAGTTCTCTCCTCTCCTCTTAGCTGAGATGTTACAGGGTGGGGAGTTCTATCCTCTCCTCTTAGCTGAGATGTTACAGGGTGGGGGAGTTCTATCCTCTCCTCTTAGCTGAGATGTTACAGGTTGGGGGAGTTCTATCCTCTCCTCTTAGCTGAGATGTTACAGGGTGGAGGAGTTCTATCCTATCCTCTCCTCTTAGCTGAGATGTTACAGGGTGGGGGAGTTCTATCCTCTCCTCTCCTCTTAGCTGAGATGTTACAGGGTGGGGGAGTTCTATCCTCTCCTCTTAGCTGAGATGTTACAGGGTGGGTGGAGTTCTATCCTCTCCTCTTAGCTGAGATGTTACAGGGTGGGGGAGTTCTATCCTCTCCTCTTAGCTGAGATGTTATAGGGTGGGGGAGTTCTATCCTATCCTCTCCTCTTAGCTGAGATGTTACAGGGTGGGGGGAGTTCTATCCTCTCCTCTCCTCTTAGCTGAGATGTTACAGGGTAGGGGAGTTCTATCCTCTCCTCTTAGCTGAGATGTTACAGGGTGGGGGAGTTCTATCCTCTCCTCTCCTCTTAGCTGAGATGTTACAGGGTGGTGGAGTTCTATCCTCTCCTCTCCTCTTAGCTGAGATGTTACAGGGTGGGGGAGTTCTATCCTCTACTCTTAGCTGAGATGTTACAGGGTGGGGGGAGTTCTATCCTCTCCTCTCCTCTTAGCTGAGATGTTACAGGGTGGGTGGAGTTCTATCCTCTCCTCTTAGCTGAGATGTTACAGGGTGGGGAGTTCTATCCTCTCCTCTTAGCTGAGATGTTACAGGGTGGGGGAGTTCTATCCTCTCCTCTTAGCTGAGATGTTACAGGGTGGGGGAGTTCTATCCTCTCCTCTTAGCTGAGATGTTACAGGGTGGGGGGAGTTCTATCCTCTCCTCTGAGCTGAGATGTTACAGGGTGGGGGAGTTCTATCCTCTCCTCTTAGCTGAGATGTTACAGGGTGGGGGAGTTCTATCCTCTCCTCTTAGCTGAGATGTTACAGGGTGGGGGAGTTCTATCCTCTCCTCTTAGCTGAGATGTTACAGGGTGGGGGAGTTCTATCCTCTCCTCTCCTCTTAGCTGAGATGTTACAGGGTGGGGGAGTTCTATCCTCTCCTCTTAGCTGAGATGTTATAGGGTGGGGGAGTTCTATCCTCTCCTCTCCTCTTAGCTGAGATGTTACAGGGTGGGGGGAGTTCTATCCTCTCCTCTCCTCTTAGCTGAGATGTTACAGGGTAGGGGAGTTCTATCCTCTCCTCTTAGCTGAGATGTTACAGGGTGGGGGAGTTCTATCCTCTCCTCTCCTCTTAGCTGAGATGTTACAGGGTGGTGGAGTTCTATCCTCTCCTCTCCTCTTAGCTGAGATGTTACAGGGTGGGGGAGTTCTATCCTCTACTCTTAGCTGAGATGTTACAGGGTGGGGGAGTTCTATCCTCTCCTCTCCTCTTAGCTGAGATGTTACAGGGTGGGTGGAGTTCTATCCTCTCCTCTTAGCTGAGATGTTACAGGGTGGGGAGTTCTATCCTCTCCTCTTAGCTGAGATGTTACAGGGTGGGGGAGTTCTATCCTCTCCTCTTAGCTGAGATGTTACAGGGTGGGGGGAGTTCTATCCTCTCCTCTGAGCTGAGATGTTACAGGGTGGGGGAGTTATATCCTCTCCTCTTAGCTGAGATGTTACAGGGTGGGGGAGTTATATCCTCTCTTCTCCTCTGAGAGACTCAGGAGGTTCCCTGTAAACATGGACACAAAGAGACAGACAGAGACTCAGGAGCTTCCCCTTAAACATGGACACACAGAGACTCAGGAGGTTCTCTCTAAACATGGACACACAGAGACAGAGAGAGAAAGACTCAGGAGGTTCCCTCTAAACATGGACACACAGAGACAGAGAGAGAAAGACTCAGGAGGTTCCCTCTAAACATGGACACACAGAGACAGAGAGAGAAAGACTCAGGAGGTTCCCTCTAAACATGGACACACACAGAGAGACAGAGAGACAGAGAGAGAGAGAGACTCAGGAGGTTCCCTCTAAACATGGACACACACAGAGACAGAGAGACAGAGAGAGAGAGAGACTCAGGAGGTTCCCTCTAAACATGGACACACACAGAGAGACAGAGAGAGAGAGAGACTCCGGAGGTTCCCTCTAAACATGGACACACGCAGAGAGACAGAGAGAGAGAGAGACTCAGGAGGTTTCCTCTAAACATGGACACACACAGAGAGACAGAGAGACAGAGAGAGAGAGAGACTCAGGAGGTTCCCTCTAAACATGGACACACACAGAGAGACAGAGAGACAGAGAGAGAGAGAGACTCAGGAGGTTCCCTCTAAACATGGACACACACAGAGAGAGAGAGAGAGAGACTCAGGAGGTTCCCTCTAAACATGGACACACACAGAGAGACAGAGAGACAGAGAGAGAGAGAGAGACTCAGGAGGTTCCCTCTAAACATGGACACACAGAGAGACAGAGAGACAGAGAGAGAGAGAGATACTCAGGAGGTTCCCTCTAAACATGGACACACACAGAGAGACAGAGAGACAGAGAGAGAGAGAGACTCAGGAGGTTCCCTCTAAACATGGACACACATAGGAGCATCAGTCTAAACACTCTGGTCCATCACGTGTTAAAGGAAGTCAACCGGGACGACATTGAGAGATGGAAAATATCATCTGGAAATAATAAATGTTCTCAGGCTGTTATAGATAAATGGTTCAAAAAAAGTAATTCCCGTGTCCATGGAGACACATACACATTGAGACACATACCAGCTCTACTGGTACTACTGCTACTACCAGCTCTACTGGTACTACTGCTACTACCAGCTCTACTGGTACTACTGCTACTACCAGCTCTACTGGTACTACTGCTACTACCAGCTCTACTGGTACTACTGCTACTACCAGCTCTACTGGTACTACTGCTACTACCAGCTCTACTGGTACTACTGCTACTACCAGCTCCACTGGTACTACCA
Source organism: Oncorhynchus mykiss (assembly GCF_013265735.2). Lineage (NCBI taxonomy): Eukaryota > Metazoa > Chordata > Actinopteri > Salmoniformes > Salmonidae > Oncorhynchus > Oncorhynchus mykiss. The sequence goes on from NC_048582.1 coordinate 70,304,642, forward strand.
GCTCTACTGCTACTACTGCTACTACCAGCTCTACTGGTACTACTGCTACTACCAGCTCTACTGGTACTACTGCTACTACCAGCTCTACTGGTACTACTGCTACTACCAGCTCCACTGGTACTACCAGCTCTACTGCTACTACTGCTACTACCAGCTCTACTGGTACTACTGCTACTACCAGCTCTACTGGTACTACTGCTACTACCAGCTCTACTGGTACTACTGCTACTACCAGCTCTACTGCTACTACCAGCTCTACTGGTACTACTGCTACTACCAGCTCTACTGCTACTACCAGCTCTACTGGTACTACTGCTACTAACAGCTCTACTGGTACTACTGCTACTACCAGCTCTACTGGTACTACTGCTACTACCAGTTCTACTGGTACTACTGCTACTAACAGCTCTACTGGTACTACTGCTACTACCAGCTCTACTGGTACTACTGCTACTACCAGCTCTACTGGTACTACTGCTACTACCAGCTCTACTGCTACTACTGCTACTACCAGCTCTACTGGTACTACTGCTACTACCAGCTCTACTTCTACTACCAGCTCTACTGCTACTACCAGCTCTACTGCTACTACCAGCTCTACTGCTACTACCAGCTCTACTGGTACTACCAGCTCTACTGCTACTACCAGCTCTACTGCTACTACCAGCAGTACTACAGCTGCACCTGTCAACGACAAGTTGTTCTGCTTCCACGAGCACATCCAATGATAGCATCAGTAATTCTACATTTGTTGTTAGCCCAGCTACTATGGACACTGACAGCTGTGAATCTGATGCAGTCGAAGAGCTACTGCCCACTTACCCGGGAAAGCACCAAGCTACTGCCCCCTTACCAAGGAAAGCACCAAGCTACTGCCCCCTTACCCAGGAAAGCACCAAGCTACTGCCCCTTACCCAGGAAAGCAGCAAGCTACTGCCCCCTTACCCAGGAAAGCACCAAGCTACTGCCCCTTACCCAGGAAAGCAGCAAGCTACTGCCCCCCTTACCCAGGAAAACACCAAGCTACTGCCCCCAAGCTACTTCACAGCTGTGAATCTGATGCAGTCGAAGAGCTACTGCCCACTTACCCGGGAAAGCACCAAGCTACTGCCCCCTTACCAAGGAAAGCACCAAGCTACTGCCCCCTTACCCAGGAAAGCACCAAGCTACTGCCCCCTTACCCAGGAAAGCACCAAGCTACTGCCCCTTACCCAGGAAAGCAGCAAGCTACTGCCCCCCTTACCCAGGAAAACACCAAGCTACTGCCCCTTACCCAGGAAAGCACCAAGCTACTGACCCTTACCCAGGAAAGCACCAAGCTACTGCCCCCCTTACCCAGGAAAACACCAAGCTACTGCCCCTTACCCAGGAAAGCACCAAGCTACTGACCCCTTACCCAGGAAAGCACCAAGCTACTGCCCCTTACCTGGGATAGCACCAAGCTACTGCCCCTTTACCAGGTGAAAGCACCAAGCTACTGCCCCTTTACCAGGTGAAAACACCAAGCTACTGCCCCCTTACCCAGGAAAACACCAAGCTACTGTCCCCTTACCAAGGAAAACACCAAGCTACTGACCCCTTACCCAGGAAAGCACCAAGCTACTGACCCCTTACCCAGGAAAACACCAAGCTACTGCCCCTTACCCAGGAAAACACCAAGCTACTGACCCCTTACCCGGGAAAGCACCTAGCTACTGCCCCCTTACCTGGGAAAGCACCAAGCTACTGCCCCTTTACCTGGTAAAGCACCAAGCTACTGCCCCTTTACCTGGGAAAGCACCAAGCTACTGCCCCCTTACCTGGGAAAGCACCAAGCTACTGCCCCCTTACCCAGGAAAACACCAAGCTACTGCCCCTTACCCAGGAAAACACCAAGCTACTGCCCCTTACCCAGGAAAGCACCAAGCTACTGACCCCTTACCCAGGAAAGCACCAAGCTACTGTCCCCTTACCCAGGAAAGCACCAAAGCTACTGCCCCCCTTACCCAGGAAAGCACCAAGCTACTGACCCCTTACCCAGGAAAGCACCAAGCTACTGTCCCCTTACCCAGGAAAGCACCAAAGCTACTGCCCCCCTTACCCAGGAAAGCACCAAGCTACTGCCCCTTACCCGGGAAAGCACCGAACAACAGACAGGGACGTCGGACCAGCGAAAAGGTGCAAAAATGAGAACTACATTGATTTGGGGTTCAGTTATATTGGGAGTAGTGCCTCTCTGATAGTAGTACTATCTCACAACTCAATGAAACTCTTCTGCAGTCATTTAGAAACAAAACATGGCAATTTCGAAAAATAAGCCGCAGGAGTTTTTTGAGCGAGAATTGAGACGACTTGAGTATTAAGACATGTATAAAAGCAACAGATGATTAATATAACATTATAATAACATGAATAAGAAGGGGCTAGAAGTGTCTTATATGGTACCGAGTGGCTGGGACAGACAAGCCCCTAGTGTGGAGGACTTAATTCTTCCTGCTACCGCGGATATGGCTGGGACAGGCAAGCCCCTAGTGTGGAGATCTTAATTCTTCCTGCTACCGCGGATATGGCTGGGACAGGCAAGCCTCTAGTGTGGAGGACTTAATTCTTCCTGCTACCGCGGATATGGCTGGGACAGGCAAGCCCCTAGTGTGGAGGACTTAATTCTTCCTGCTGCCGCGGATATGGCTGGGACAGGCAAGCCCCTAGTGTGGAGGACTTAATTCTTCCTGCTACCGCGGATATGGCTGGGACAGGCCAGCCCCTAGTGTGGAGGACTTCTTTCTTCCTGCTACCGCGGATATGGCTGGGACAGGCAAGCCCCTAGTGTGGAGGACTTCTTTCTTCCTGCTACCGCGGATATGGCTGGGACAGACCAGCCCCTAGTGTGGAGGACTTCATTCTTCCTGCTGCCGCGGATATGGCTGGGACAGGCAAGCCCCTAGTGTGGAGGACTTCTTTCTTCCTGCTACCGCGGATATGGCTGGGACAGGCCAGCCCCTAGTGTGGAGGACTTCATTCTTCCTGCTGCCGCGGATATGGCTGGGACAGACCAGCCCCTAGTGTGGAGGACTTCATTCTTCCTGCTACCGCGGATATGGCTGGGACAGGCAAGCCCCTAGTGTGGAGGACTTCATTCTTCCTGCTACCGCGGATATGGCTGGGACAGGCAAGCCCCTAGTGTGGAGGACTTCATTCTTCCTGCTACCGCGGATATGGCTGGGACAGGCAAGCCCCTAGTGTGGAGGACTTCATTCTTCCTGCTGCCGCGGATATGGCTGGGACAGACCAGCCCCTAGTGTGGAGGACTTCATTCTTCCTGCTACCGCGGATATGGCTGGGACAATGCTGGGGGAAAAGGCCAAGACAAACTATACAGACAATGTCTTCATCAAACAACACTGTTTCACGACGCACCATTGACATGGCAGGAGATGTTTTGAAACAATTACTGCTTCGCCAGTGAATTATATCTGTTACAGCTGGATGACTCAACAGACCAGGCCTGGCACAGCTCCTGGTATATGTCTGTTACAGCTGGATGAGTCAACAGACGTGGTGGGCCTGGCACAGCTCCTAGTATATGTCTGTTACAGCTGGATGAGTCAACAGACCAGGCCTGGCACAGCTCCTGGTATATGTCTGTTATGTTTATGGGGGGTCAATTAAGGAAGACATCCTCTTCTGCAAACCACTGGAAACCAGGGCAACAGGAGAGGATCTTTTTAAAGTACTGGACAGCTTTGTGACATCAAATAGACTTTGGTGGTCAAGATGTGTTGGTATCTGTACTGATGGCGTAAAAGCCATGACAGGGAGACATAGTGGAGTGGTAACGCGCGTGCAAGCAGTTTCTCCCGACGCCACTTGGGTACACTGCAGCATCCACCGAGAGGCTCTTGGGTACACTGCAGCATCCACCGAGAGGCTCTTGGGTACACTGCAGCATCCACCGAGAGGCTCTTGGGTACACTGCAGCATCCACCGAGAGGCTCTTGCTGCCAAGGGAATGCCTGACAGCTTGAAAGATGTTTTGGACACTACAGTAAAAATGGTTAACTTTGTTAAAGCAAAAGGCCCCTGAACTCTTGTGTATTTTCTGCGTTATGCAATGATATGAACAGCGACCATGTAATCAAATCAAATCAAAAAAAATTATATAGCCCTTCGTACATCAGCTGATATCTCAAAGTGCTGTACAGAAACCCAGCCTAAAACCCCAAACAGCAAGCAATGCAGGTGTAGAAGCACGTAATGTAATGCTTTTACAACAGAAGTGCGCTGGTTATCAAGGGTCAAAGTATTGACACGTTTTTTTTTATTGATAGATGAGCCTTCTTTACTTCTTTACCATCATTTTCACTTGTCCGCTTCCATGATGACAGTAACGCTCCTCGTCTTCCTCTGATGAGGAGTAAGAGAGGTCGGACCAGTTTGCAGCGTGGTAAGTGTCCATTTTAATAATAACTGAACACTACACTACACTACAGAAAATAACAAAGTGAAACAAACGAAACAGTCCCGTGTGGTAACTAACACTGACACGGAAAATAATCACCCACAACTCAACAGTGAAACCAGTCTACCTAAATATGGTTCTCAATCAGGGACAACGATAAACGGCTGGATTCCTTTTCATGCCCTGCATCCAGTCCACTTACCGATATCTGAACAACAGAGCCTCGTCGAAATTGCAACAAGCGGTCCTGTGAAAATTGAATTGAATCAGAAGCCGCAGCCAGATTTCTGGATAGGGCTGCGCTCAGAATATCCTGCCTTGGCAAATCGCGCTGTTAAGACACTGATGCCCTTTGCAACCACGTACCTATGTGGGAGTGGATTCCCAGCCCTCACTATCATGAAAACTAAATACAGGCACAGACTGTGTGTGGTAAATGATTTTAAGACGGAGACTCTCTCCAATACAACCCAACATTGCAGAGTTATGTGCATCTTTTCAAGCCCTTCTCATTAACCTGTGGTGTGTTATTCGTTCGATTAACAAATACAGTTTTGTATGTAAATAAATAGCAAAATGATTGATTATTATTATATTATTATTTGTGCCCTGGTCCTATAAGAGCGCTTTATCACTTCCCACGAGCCGGGTTGTGACAAAAACTCACACTCATTCTGATGTTTAATAAATGTATCGTATAGTGTGTGTGTGTGTGTGTGTGTGTGTGGCAGGCTTACAACGATGGCAAAAAAGACACAATTTGAGAGTGGGCTGACCCTGGTGCTAGAGGGGGTACAGATGACCCTGGTGCTAGAGGGGGTACAGATGACCCTGGTGCTAGAGGGGGTACAGCCGACCCTGGTGCTAGAGGGGGTACAGCTGACCCTGGTGCTAGAGGGGGTACAGCTGACCATGGTGCTAGAGGGGGTACGGCTGACCCTGGTGCTAGAGGGGGTACAGGTGACCCTGGTGCTAGAGGGG
>NC_048582.1:70315060-70320060 GCF_013265735.2 Oncorhynchus mykiss
GTTCAGTGTTCAACATGGACAGTAAACATACCAGATCCACAGAGCTCAGTGTTCAACATGGACAGTAAACGTACCAGATCCACAGAGCTCAGTGTTCAACATGGAGACAATAGACTGAAACAGAAAACAGGAAGGGATTGTCTGAACTTGTCCAGTAAGAACATCTGGTTTTTGTTGGAAAACTATTTTCCCTTTGTATGCAGTAATAAATGCAGTAATAAATACCACCCTGGTTGTGTAGAAAGGTGATTCCCATTGCTACAGTATGCAGTAATAAATACCACCCTGGTTGATGTAAAGGTGATTCCCATTGCTACAGTATGCAGTAATAAATACCACCCTGGTTGTGTAGAAAGGTGATTCCCATTGCTACAGTATGCAGTAATAAATACCACCCTGGTTGATGTAAAGGTGATTCCCATTGCTACAGTATGCAGTAATAAATACCACCCTGGTTGATGTAAAGGTGATTCCCATTGCTACAGTATGCAGTAATAAATACCACCCTGGTTGATGTAGAAAGGTGATTCCCATTGCTACAGTATGCAGTGATGAATACCACCCTGGTTGATGTAGAAAGGTGATTCTCATTGCTACAGTATGCAGTGATAAATACCACCCTGTTTGATGTAGAAAGGTGATTCCCAGATTCCCATTGCTACAGTATGCAGTGATAAATACCTCCCTGGTTGATGTAAAGGTGAATCCCATTGCTACAGTATGCAGTAATAAATACCACCCTGGTTGATGTAAAGGTGATTCAAATTGCTACAGTATGCAGTAATAAATACCACCCTGGTTGTGTAGAAAAGTGATTCCCATTGCTACAGTATGCAGTGATAAATACCACACTGGTTGTGTAGAAAGGTGATTCCCAGATTCCCATTGCTACAGTATGCAGTGATAAATACCACCCTGGTTGTGTAGAAAGGTGATTCCCATTGCTACAGTATGCAGTGATAAATACCACCCTGGTTGTGTAGAAAGGTGATTCCCATTGCTACAGTATGCAGTGATAAATACCACCCTGTTTGATGTAGAAAGGTGATTCCCATTGCTACAGTGTGCAGTGATAAATACCACCCTGTTTGATGTAGAAAGGTGATTCCCATTGCTACAGTATGCAGTGATAAATACCACCCTGGTTGATGTAGAATGGTGATTGCCAGATTCCCATTGCTACAGTATGCAGTGATAAATACCACCCTGGTTGATGTAGAAAGGTGATTCCCAGATTCCCATTGCTACAGTATGCAGTGATAAATACCACCCTGGTTGGTGTAAAGGTGATTCCCATTGCTACAGTATGCAGTGATAAATACCACCCTGGTTGTGTAGAAAGGTGATTCCCATTGCTACAGTATGCAGTGATAAATACCACCCTGTTTGATGTAGAAAGGTGATTCCCATTGCTACAGTATGCAGTGATAAATACCACCCTGTTTGATGTAGAAAGGTGATTCCCATTGCTACAGTATGCAGTGATAAATACCACCCTGGTTGATATAGAAAGGTGATTCCCATTGCTACAGTATGCAGTGATAAATACCACCCTGGTTGATGTAAAGGTGATTCCCATTGCTACAGTATGCAGTGATAAATACCACCCTGGTTGTGTAGAAAGGTGATTCCCATTGCTATAGTATGCAGTAATAAATACTACCCTGGTTGATGTAGAAAGGTGATTCCCATTGCTACAGTATGCAGTGATAAATACCACCCTGGTTGATGTAAAGGTGATTCCCATTGCTACAGTATGCAGTGATAAATACCACCCTGGTTGATGTAGAATTGTGATTCCCATTGCTACAGTATGCAGTGATAAATACCACCCTGGTTGATGTAAAGGTGATTCCCATTGCTACAGTATGCAGTGATAAATACCACCCTGGTTGTGTAGAAAGGTGATTCCCATTGCTACAGTATGCAGTAATAAATACTACCCTGGTTGATGTAGAAAGGTGATTCCCATTGCTACAGTATGCAGTGATAAATACCACCCTGGTTGATGTAAAGGTGATTCCCATTGCTACAGTATGCAGTGATAAATACCACCCTGGTTGATGTAGAATTGTGATTCCCATTGCTAGAGTATGCAGTGATAAATACCACCCTGGTTGTGTAGAAAGGTGATTCCCATTGCTACAGTATGCAGTGATAAATACCACCCTGGTTGTGTAGAAAGGTGATTCCCATTGCTACAGTATGCAGTGATAAATACCACCCTGTTTGATGTAGAAAGGTGATTCCCATTGCTACAGTGTGCAGTGATAAATACCACCCTGTTTGATGTAGAAAGGTGATTCCCATTGCTACAGTATGCAGTGATAAATACCACCCTGGTTGATGTAGAATGGTGATTGCCAGATTCCCATTGCTACAGTATGCAGTGATAAATACCACCCTGGTTGATGTAGAAAGGTGATTCCCAGATTCCCATTGCTACAGTATGCAGTGATAAATACCACCCTGGTTGGTGTAAAGGTGATTCCCATTGCTACAGTATGCAGTGATAAATACCACCCTGGTTGTGTAGAAAGGTGATTCCCATTGCTACAGTATGCAGTGATAAATACCACCCTGTTTGATGTAGAAAGGTGATTCCCATTGCTACAGTATGCAGTGATAAATACCACCCTGTTTGATGTAGAAAGGTGATTCCCATTGCTACAGTATGCAGTGATAAATACCACCCTGGTTGATATAGAAAGGTGATTCCCATTGCTACAGTATGCAGTGATAAATACCACCCTGGTTGATGTAAAGGTGATTCCCATTGCTACAGTATGCAGTGATAAATACCACCCTGGTTGTGTAGAAAGGTGATTCCCATTGCTATAGTATGCAGTAATAAATACTACCCTGGTTGATGTAGAAAGGTGATTCCCATTGCTACAGTATGCAGTGATAAATACCACCCTGGTTGATGTAAAGGTGATTCCCATTGCTACAGTATGCAGTGATAAATACCACCCTGGTTGATGTAGAATTGTGATTCCCATTGCTACAGTATGCAGTGATAAATACCACCCTGGTTGATGTAAAGGTGATTCCCATTGCTACAGTATGCAGTGATAAATACCACCCTGGTTGTGTAGAAAGGTGATTCCCATTGCTACAGTATGCAGTAATAAATACTACCCTGGTTGATGTAGAAAGGTGATTCCCATTGCTACAGTATGCAGTGATAAATACCACCCTGGTTGATGTAAAGGTGATTCCCATTGCTACAGTATGCAGTGATAAATACCACCCTGGTTGATGTAGAATTGTGATTCCCATTGCTAGAGTATGCAGTGATAAATACCACCCTGGTTGTGTAGAAAGGTGATTCCCATTGCTACAGTATGCAGTCATAAATACCACCCTGGTTGTGTAGAAAGGTGATTCCCAGATTCCCATTGCTACAGTATGCAGTGATAAATACCATCCTGGTTGACGTAAAGGTGATTCCCATTGCTACAGTATGCAGTGATAAATACCACCCTGGTTGATGTAGAAAGGTGATTCCCATTGCTACGGTATGCAGTGATAATTACCACCCTGGTTGATGTAGAAAGGTGATTCCCATTGCTACGGTATGCAGTGATAAATACCACCCTGGTTGATGTAGAAAGGTGATTCCCATTGCTACAGTATGCAGTGATAAATACCACCCTGGTTGATGTAGAAAGGTTATTCCCATTGCTACAGTATGCAGTGATAAATACCACCCTGGTTGATGTAGAAAGGTGATTCCCATTGCTACAGTATGCAGTAATAAATACCACCCTGGTTGATGTAAATGTGTTTCCCATTGCTACAGTATGCAGTGATAAATACCACCCTGGTTGATGTAAAGGTGATTCCCATTGCTACAGTATGCAGTGATAAATACCATCCTGGTTGTGTAGAAAGGTGATTCCCATTGCTACAGTATACAGTAATAAATACCACCCTGGTTGATGTAGAAAGGTGATTCCCATTGCTACAGTATGCAGTGATAAATACCACCCTGGTTGATGTAGAAAGGTGATTCCCATTGCTACGGTATGCAGTGATAAATACCACCCTGGTTGTGTAGAAAGGTGATTCCCATTGCTACAGTATGCAGTGATAAATACCACCCTGGTTGATGTAGAAAGGTTATTCCCATTGCTACAGTATGCAGTGATAAATACCACCCTGGTTGATGTAGAAAGGTGATTCCCATTGCTACAGTATGCAGTGATAAATACCACCCTGGTTGATGTAGAAAGGTGATTCCCATTGCTACAGTATGCAGTGATAAATACCACCCTGGTTGATGTAGAAAGGTGATTCCCATTGCTACAGTATGCAGTGATAAATACCACCCTGGTTGATGTAGAAAGGTGATTCCCATTGCTACAGTATGCAGTAATAAATACCACCCTGGTTGATATAAAGGTGATTCCCATTGCTACAGTATGCAGTGATAAATACCACCCTGGTTGATGTAAAGGTGATTCCCATTGCTACGGTATGCAGTGATAAATGCCACCCTGGTTGATGTAGAAAGGTGATTCCCATTGCTACGGTATGCAGTGATAATTACCACCCTGGTTGATGTAGAAAGGTGATTCCCATTGCTACGGTATGCAGTGATAAATACCACCCTGGTTGATGTAGAAAGGTGATTCCCATTGCTACAGTATGCAGTGATAAATACCACCCTGGTTGATGTAGAAAGGTTATTCCCATTGCTACAGTATGCAGTGATAAATACCACCCTGGTTGATGTAGAAAGGTGATTCCCATTGCTACAGTATGCAGTAATAAATACCACCCTGGTTGATGTAAATGTGTTTCCCATTGCTACAGTATGCAGTGATAAATACCACCCTGGTTGATGTAAAGGTGATTCCCATTGCTACAGTATGCAGTGATAAATACCATCCTGGTTGTGTAGAAAGGTGATTCCCATTGCTACAGTATACAGTAATAAATACCACCCTGGTTGATGTAGAAAGGTGATTCCCATTGCTACAGTATGCAGTGAT